>NW_027506885.1:1607322-1617322 GCF_052324685.1 Brachyhypopomus gauderio
CAACAGAACAATGTTAGGTTAGTACTGACTTATTATGTAACAATAGAACAATGTTAGGTAGTACTAAGTATTATGTAACATAGTAGAACAATACACTTTGAGTTACATGCATGTAGGAAAGCTGCTATACAAATACAGATTATTTTCTTATAATTTTTAATGGTAGGTCCGTACTGAGTTATTATGTAACAGTAATTTCGAGCTATTAACATGTAGGTCAGTGTTGAGGTCCTTCATAATATGCAGACAGTGTCAAGTTACAAACACAGGGCAATGTTAAGGTCCTTTGTTACAGGAGTCAAATCTATTCTATTAAACCCTACTGGACCATGACAACCCGTGTTTATCCTTCTAAAAGCAAAGTGAAAAAAAGACCAAACAGCATATCACAGTGAGCAGACGTGGTAGAGGCTCAGAGTGTGTGAGGGTGGTGTACCCTGCAGTGTGTGTAGTGCTGGAGCGGTGTGTGTGTGTGAGGGTGGTGTACCCTGTAGTGTGTGTGGTGTTGGAGCGGTGTGTGTGTGAGGGTGGGGGTGGTGTACCCTGCAGTGTGTGTGGTGTTGGAGCGGTGTGTGTGTGTGAGGGTGGGGGTGGTGTACCCTGCAGTGTGTGTAGTGCTGGAGCGGTGTGTGTGTGTGAGGGTGGGGTACCCTGCAGTGTGTGTGGTGTTGGAGCGGTGTGTGTGTGTGAGGGTGGGGTACCCTGCAGTGTGTGTGGTGTTGGAGCGGTGTGTGTGTGTGAGGGCGGGGTACCCTGTAGTGTGTGTGTAGTGCTGGAGCGGTGTGTGTGTGAGGGTGGGGTACCCTGCAGTGTGTTTAGTGCTGGAGCGGTGTGTGTGTGTGAGGGTGGGGTACCCTGCAGTGTGTGTAGTGCTGGAGCGGTGTGTGTGTGTGAGGGTGGGGTACCCTGCAGTGTGTGTAGTGCTGGAGCGGTGTGTGTGTGTGAGGGTGGGGTACCCTGTAGTGTGTGTAGTGCTGGAGCGGTGTGTGTGTGTGAGGGTGGTGTACCCTGCAGTGTGTGTGGTGCTGGAGCGGTGTGTGTGTGTGAGGGTGGGGTACCCTGCAGTGTGTGTAGTGCTGGAGCGGTGTGTGTGTGTGAGGGTGGGGTACCCTGCAGTGTGTGTAGTGCTGGAGCGGTGTGTGTGTGTGAGGGTGGGGTACCCTGCAGTGTGTGTAGTGCTGGAGCGGTGTGTGTGTGTGAGGGTGGGGTACCCTGCAGTGTGTGTAGTACTGGAGCGGTGTGTGTGTGTGAGGGTGGGGTACCCTGCAGTGTGTGTAGTGCTGGAGCGGTGTGTGTGTGTGTGAGGGTGGTGTACCCTGCAGTGTGTGTGTGTGAGGGTGGGGTACCCTGCAGTGTGTGTAGTGCTGGAGCGGTGTGTGTGAGGGTGGGGTACCCTGTAGTGTGTGTGGTGTTGGAGCGGTGTGTGTGTGTGTGTGTGGGTGGGGTACCCTGCAGTGTGTGTAGTGCTGGAGCGGTGTGTGTGTGTGAGGGTGGAGGTGGTGTACCCTGTAGTGTGTGTGGTGCTGGAGCGGTGTGTGTGTGTGAGGGTGGGGTACCCTGCAGTGTGTGTAGTGCTGGAGCGGTGTGTGTGTGTGAGGGTGGGGTACCCTGCAGTGTGTGTGGTGCTGGAGCGGTGTGTGTGTGTGAGGGTGGGGTACCCTGCAGTGTGTGTGGTGCTGGAGCGGTGTGTGTGTGTGAGGGTGGGGTACCCTGCAGTGTGTGTGGTGCTAGAGCGGTCTGTGTGTGTGAGGGTGGGGTACCCTGCAGTGTGTGTGGTGCTGGAGCGGTGTGTGTGTGTGAGGGTGGGGTACCCTGCAGTGTGTGTAGTGCTGGAGCGGTGTGTGTGTGTGTGAGGGTGGGGTACCCTGCAGTGTGTGTGGTGCTAGAGCGGTCTGTGTGTGTGAGGGTGGTGTACCCTGTAGTGTGTGTGGTGTTGGAGCAGTGAGTGTGAGTGTGAGGGTGGTGTACCCTGCAGTGTGTGTGGTGTTGGAGCAGTGTGTGTGTGTGAGGTTGGTGTACCCTGTAGTGTGTGTGGTGTTGGAGCGGTGTGTGTGTGTGAGGGTGGTGTACCCTGTAGTGTGTGTGGTGTTGGAGCGGTGTGTGTGTGTGAGGGTGGGGGTGGTGTACCCTGCAGTGTGTGTGGTGTGAGAGTGGTCTGTGTGTGTGAGGGTGGTGTACCCTGCAGTGTGTGTGGTGCTAGAGCGGTGTGTGTGTGTGTGTGTGAGGGTGGGGTACCCTGCAGCGTGTGTGGTGCTAGAGCGGTCTGTGAGTGTGAGGGTGGTGTACCCTGTAGTGTGTGTGGTGTTGGAGCGGTGTGTGTGTGAGGGTGGGGGTGGTGTACCCTGCAGTGTGTGTGGTGTGAGAGTGGTCTGTGTGTGTGAGGGTGGGGGTGGTGTACCCTGCAGTGTGCGTGGTGTTGGAGCGGTGTGTGTGTGTGAGGGTGGGGGTGGTGTACCCTGCAGTGTGTGTGGTGTTGGAGCGGTGTGTGTGTGTGAGGGTGGTGTACCCTGTAGTGTGTGTGGTGTTGGAGCGGTGTGTGTGTGTGAGGGTGGTGTACCCTGCAGTGTGTGTGGTGCTAGAGCGGTGTGTGTGTGTGAGGGTGGTGTACCCTGCAGTGTGTGTGGTGTTGGAGCGGTGTGTGGGTGTGTGTGTGTGTGTGTGAGGGTGGGGGTGGTGTACCCTGCAGTGTGTGTGGTGTTGGAGCGGTGTGTGTGTGTGTGAGGGTGGTGTACCCTGCAGTGTGTGTGGTGTTGGAGCGGTGTGTGTGTGTGAGGGTGGTGTACCCTGTAGTGTGTGTGGTGTTGGAGCGGTGTGTGTGTGTGTGAGGGTGGTGTACCCTGTAGTGTGTGTGGTGTTGGAGCGGTGTGAGTGTGAGGGTGGTGTATCCTGCAGTGTGTGTGGTGTTGGAGCGGTGTGTGTGTGAGGGTGGGGGTGGTGTACCCTGCAGTGTGTGTGGTGTTGGAGCGGTGTGTGTGTGTGAGGGTGGGGTACCCTGCAGTGTGTGTGGTGCTGGAGCGGAGTGTGTGTGTGAGGGTGGGGTACCCTGCAGTGTGTGTGGTGCTAGAGCGGTCTGTGTGTGTGAGGGTGGTGTACCCTGCAGTGTGTGTGGTGCTAGAGCGGTGTGTGTGTGTGTGAGGGTGGGGTACCCTGCAGTGTGTGTAGTGCTGGAGCGGTGTGTGTGTGTGAGGGTGGGGTACCCTGCAGTGTGTGTGGTGCTAGAGCGGTCTGTGTGTGTGAGGGTGGTGTACCCTGTAGTGTGTGTGGTGTTGGAGCAGTGAGTGTGAGTGTGAGGGTGGTGTACCCTGCAGTGTGTGTGGTGTTGGAGCAGTGTGTGTGTGTGTGAGGTTGGTGTACCCTGTAGTGTGTGTGGTGTTGGAGCGGTGTGTGTGTGAGGGTGGTGTACCCTGTAGTGTGTGTGGTGTTGGAGCGGTGTGTGTGTGTGAGGGTGGTGTACCCTGCAGTGTGTGTGGTGCTAGAGCGGTGTGTGTGTGTGAGGGTGGTGTACCCTGCAGTGTGTGTGGTGTTGGAGCGGTGTGTGTGTGTGTGAGGGTGGGGGTGGTGTACCCTGCAGTGTGTGTGGTGTTGGAGTGGTGTGTGTGTGTGTGAGGGTGGTGTACCCTGCAGTGTGTGTGGTGTTGGAGCGGTGTGTGTGTGTGAGGGTGGTGTACCCTGTAGTGTGTGTGGTGTTGGAGCGGTGTGTGTGTGTGAGGGTGGTGTACCCTGTAGTGTGTGTGGTGTTGGAGCGGTGTGAGTGTGAGGGTGGTGTATCCTGCAGTGTGTGTGGTGTTGGAGCGGTGTGTGTGTGAGGGTGGGGGTGGTGTACCCTGCAGTGTGTGTGGTGTTGGAGCGGTGTGTGTGTGTGAGGGTGGGGTACCCTGCAGTGTGTGTGGTGCTGGAGCGGAGTGTGTGTGTGAGGGTGGGGTACCCTGCAGTGTGTGTGGTGCTAGAGCGGTCTGTGTGTGTGAGGGTGGTGTACCCTGCAGTGTGTGTGGTGCTAGAGCGGTGTGTGTGTGTGTGAGGGTGGGGTACCCTGCAGTGTGTGTAGTGCTGGAGCGGTGTGTGTGTGTGAGGGTGGGGTACCCTGCAGTGTGTGTGGTGCTAGAGCGGTCTGTGTGTGTGAGGGTGGTGTACCCTGTAGTGTGTGTGGTGTTGGAGCAGTGAGTGTGAGTGTGAGGGTGGTGTACCCTGCAGTGTGTGTGGTGTTGGAGCAGTGTGTGTGTGTGTGAGGTTGGTGTACCCTGTAGTGTGTGTGGTGTTGGAGCGGTGTGTGTGTGAGGGTGGTGTACCCTGTAGTGTGTGTGGTGTTGGAGCGGTGTGTGTGTGTGAGGGTGGGGGTGGTGTACCCTGCAGAGTGTGTGGTGTGAGAGTGGTCTGTGTGTGTGAGGGTGGTGTACCCTGCAGTGTGTGTGGTGCTAGAGCGGTGTGTGTGTGTGTGTGAGGGTGGGGTACCCTGCAGTGTGTGTGGTGCTAGAGCGGTCTGTGAGTGTGAGGGTGGTGTACCCTGTAGTGTGTGTGGTGTTGGAGCGGTGTGTGTGTGAGGGTGGGGGTGGTGTACCCTGCAGTGTGTGTGGTGTGAGAGTGGTCTGTGTGTGTGAGGGTGGGGGTGGTGTACCCTGCAGTGTGTGTGGTGTTGGAGCGGTGTGTGTGTGAGGGTGGAGGTGGTGTACCCTGCAGTGTGTGTGGTGTTGGAGCGGTGTGTGTGTGTGAGGGTGGTGTACCCTGTAGTGTGTGTGGTGTTGGAGCGGTGTGTGTGTGTGAGGGTGGGGTACCCTGCAGTGTGTGTGGTGTTGGAGCGGTGTGTGTGTGTGTGAGGGTGGGGGTGGTGTACCCTGCAGTGTGTGTGGTGTTGGAGCGGTGTGTGTGTGTGTGTGAGGGTGGGGGTGGTGTACCCTGCAGTGTGTGTGGTGTTGTAGCGGTGTGTGTGTGTGAGGGTGGTGTACCCTGTAGTGTGTGTGGTGTTGGAGCGGTGTGTGTGTGTGAGGGTGGTGTACCCTGTAGTGTGTGTGGTGTTGGAGCGGTGTGAGTGTGAGTGTGAGGGTGGTGTATCCTGTAGTGTGTGTGGTGTTGAAGCGGTGTGAGTGTGAGGGTGGTGTATCCTGCAGTGTGTGTGGTGTTGGAGCGGTGTGTGTGTGAGGGTGGGGGTGGTGTACCCTGCAGTGTGTGTGGTGTTGGAGCGGTGTGTGTGTGTGAGGGTGGTGTACCCTGTAGTGTGTGTGGTGTTGGAGCGGTGTGTGTGTGTGAGGGTGGTGTACCCTGTAGTGTGTGTGGTGTTGGAGCGGTGTGTGTGTGTGAGGGTGGTGTACCCTGTAGTGTGTGTGGTGTTGGAGCAGTGAGTGTGAGTGTGAGGGTGGTGTACCCTGCAGTGTGTGTGGTGTTGGAGCAGTGTGTGTGTGTGTGAGGTTGGTGTACCCTGTAGTGTGTGTGGTGTTGGAGCGGTGTGTGTGTGAGGGTGGTGTACCCTGTAGTGTGTGTGGTGTTGGAGCGGTCTGTGTGTGTGAGGGTGGGGGTGGTGTACCCTGCAGTGTGTGTGGTGTGAGAGTGGTCTGTGTGTGTGAGGGTGGTGTACCCTGCAGTGTGTGTGGTGCTAGAGCGGTGTGTGTGTGTGTGTGTGTGTGAGGGTGGGGTACCCTGCAGTGTGTGTGGTGCTAGAGCGGTCTGTGAGTGTGAGGGTGGTGTACCCTGTAGTGTGTGTGGTGTTGGAGCGGTGTGTGTGTGAGGGTGGTGTACCCTGCAGTGTGTGTAGTGCTGGAGCGGTGTGTGTGTGTGAGGGTGGTGTACCCTGCAGTGTGTGTGGTGTGAGAGTGGTCTGTGTGTGTGAGGGTGGGGGTGGTGTACCCTGCAGTGTGTGTGGTGTTGGAGCGGTGTGTGTGTGAGGGTGGAGGTGGTGTACCCTGCAGTGTGTGTGGTGTTGGAGCGGTGTGTGTGTGTGAGGGTGGTGTACCCTGTAGTGTGTGTGGTGTTGGAGCGGTGTGTGTGTGTGAGGGTGGTGTACCCTGCAGTGTGTGTGGTGTTGGAGCGGTGTGTGTGTGTGTGAGGGTGGGGGTGGTGTACCCTGCAGTGTGTGTGGTGTTGGAGCGGTGTGTGTGTGTGTGAGGGTGGGGGTGGTGTACCCTGCAGTGTGTGTGGTGTTGTAGCGGTGTGTGTGTGTGAGGGTGGTGTACCCTGTAGTGTGTGTGGTGTTGGAGCGGTGTGTGTGTGTGAGGGTGGTGTACCCTGTAGTGTGTGTGGTGTTGGAGCGGTGTGAGTGTGAGTGTGAGGGTGGTGTATCCTGTAGTGTGTGTGGTGTTGAAGCGGTGTGAGTGTGAGGGTGGTGTATCCTGCAGTGTGTGTGGTGTTGGAGCGGTGTGTGTGTGAGGGTGGGGGTGGTGTACCCTGCAGTGTGTGTGGTGTTGGAGCGGTGTGTGTGTGTGTGAGGGTGGTGTATCCTGCAGTGTGTGTGGTGTTGGAGCGGTGTGTGTGTGAGGGTGGGGGTGGTGTACCCTGCAGTGTGTGTAGTGCTGGAGCGGTGTGTGTGTGTGAGGGTGGTGTACCCTGTAGTGTGTGTGGTGTTGGAGCGGTGTGTGTGTGTGAGGGTGGTGTACCCTGTAGTGTGTGTGGTGTTGGAGCGGTGTGAGTGTGTGAGGGTGGTGTACCCTGTAGTGTGTGTGGTGTTGGAGCGGTGTGTGTGTGTGAGGGTGGTGTACCCTGCAGTGTGTGTGGTGTTGGAGCGGTGTGTGTGTGTGTGTGAGGGTGGTGTACCCTGTAGTGTGTGTGGTGTTGGAGCGGTGTGTGTGTGTGAGGGTGAGGGTGGTGTACCCTGCAGTGTGTGTGGTGTTGGAGCGGTGTGTGTGTGTGAGGGTGGTGTACCCTGTAGTGTGTGTGGTGTTGGAGCGGTGTGTGTGTGTGAGGGTGGGGTACCCTGCAGTGTGTGTGGTGCTAGAGCGGTGTGTGTGTGTGAGGGTGGTGTACCCTGTAGTGTGTGTGGTGTTGGAGCGGTGTGTGTGTGTGAGGGTGGGGGTAGTGTACCCTGCAGTGTGTGTGGTGTGAGAGTGGTCTGTGTGTGTGAGGGTGGTGTACCCTGCAGTGTGTGAGGTGTGGGAGCGGTGTGAGTGTGAGGTACCCTGCAGTGCGGAGATGACGGTGGGCGTGTACAGGTCGTCAGAGTTGCCCTGCCCCAGCCGGCCATAACTCCCCTCCCCCACGGCCAGGACCGTCCCGCTCACCTGCAGCAGGAACGTGCAGTTCTGACCGCACACCACCTGCCAAACACAGCGCAGGGTTGGCAGAGAACAGCGTACACTGTGTGTGTGTGTGTGTGTGTGTGTGTGTGCGCGCGTGCATGTGTCTTGTGTGTGCGTGCGTGTTGTGTGTGCGTGTATGTGTTGTGTGTGTGCTTGCATGCGTGTATTGTGTGCGTGCGTGTGTGTGTTGTGTGTGTGTGTGTGTGTGTGTGTGTGTGCATGTGTGTGTTGTGTGTGTGTGCTTGCATGCGTGTGTTGTGTGCGTGCGCGTGTGTGCGTGCGTGTGTGTGTGTGCGTGTGTGTCGTGTGTGTGTGTGTGAGTGTGTGTGTGTGTGTGCGCGCGTGCATGTGTGTTGTGTGTGCGTGCGTGCGTGTTGTGTTGTGTGTGCGTGTATGTGTTGTGTGTGTGCTTGCATGCGTGTGTTGTGTGCGTGCATGTGTGTGTGTGTGTGTCGTGTGTGTGTTGTGTGTGTGTGTTGTGTCTGTGTGTTGTGTGTGTGTGTTGAGTACCTGTTGTGTCTGAGTCAGTGAGGAGGCGATTGTGGGCACAGACACGTTTGTTCCTGCGTCTGCCAGCTGCCCGTATCTCCCGTTACCCCACAGATACACCTCACTACGCCCGCCCTGCTGCCAATCCTACACACACACACACACACACACACAACACACACGCAGATAAAACATTAAACATACATAAAATACAAGATTAAACATTTCTGGTCTGAATCTTAGACTTTAACCCTAAATAAATACATAGATTCAAAATAGATAATTTCCATAATATATCCTGCCTTGTTCTAAATGGAAGTTAAATGGTTGTTTCTTTGTGTAGAGATCACAAAGATTGTGCATCGTGTCCCAAGATCAGTGAAGTCTTTCCAGAAACGACCCGACTGTGCTAGACAGGGACTGTGCTAGACAGAGACTGAGCTAGACAAGGACTGTGCTAGACAGGGACTGCGCTCGACAGGGACTGCGCTCGACAGGGACTGCGCTCGACAGGTACTGCGCTAGACAGAGACTGCGCTAGACAGGGACTGCGCTAGACAGGGACTGTGCTAGACAGGGACTGTTCTAGACAGAGACTGTGGTAGACAGGGACTGTGTTAGACAGAGACTGTGCTAGACAGAGACTGCGCTAGACAGAGACTGTGCTAGACAGGGACTGCGCTAGAACGAGACTGCGCTAGACACACACACACACAAAGCCTCACCTCAGGTCTGCTACTGGCCCATGACATGAGCTGCTCGTCCATCATGAAGCTCCACTTGCTGTTGTCCTGTGAGTGAGAGACACCAGAACACCTGTGTGAGACCCCAGGACACCAGGGTGAGACCCCAGGACACCAGTGTGAGACCCCAGGACACCAGTGTGAGACACCAGAACACCAGTGTGAGACCCCAGGATACCAGGGTGAGTCTCCAGGACACCAGGGTGAGTCTCCAGGACACCAGGGTGAGACACCAGAACACCAGTGTGAGACCCCAGGGTGGTGAGTCCCCAGGACACCAGGGTGGTGAGTCCCCAGGACACCAGGGTGGTGAGACCCCAGGATGGTGAGACACCAGGACACCAGGGTGGTGAGACCCCAGGACACCAGGGTGGTGAGACCCCAGGACACGAGGGTGGTGAGACCCCAGGACACGAGGGTGGTGAGACCTCAGGACACCAGGGTGGTGAGACCCCAGGATGGTGAGACACCAGGACACCAGGGTGGTGAGACACCAGGACACCAGGATGGTGAGACCCCAGGACACCAGGATGGTGAGACCCCAGGACACGAGGGTGGTGAGACCCCAGGACACGAGGGTGGTGAGACACCAGGACACCAGGGTGGTGAGACACCAGGACACCAGGGTGGTGAGACCCCAGGACACCAGGATGGTGAGACACCAGGACACCAGGGTGGTGAGACACCAGGACACCAGGGTGGTGAGACACCAGGACACGAGGGTGGTGAGACCTCAGGACACGAGGATGGTGAGACACCAGGACACCAGGGTGGTGAGACACCAGGACACCAGGGTGGTGAGACACCAGGACACCAGGATGGTGAGACACCAGGACACCAGGATGGTGAGACACCAGGACACCAGGGTGGTGAGACCCCAGGACACCAGGGTGGTGAGACACCAGGGTGGTGAGACACCAGGACACCAGGGTGGTGAGACACCAGGACACGAGGGTGGTGAGACCTCAGGACACGAGGATGGTGAGACACCAGGACACCAGGGTGGTGAGACACCAGGACACCAGTGTGGTGAGACACCAGGACACCAGGGTGGTGAGACCCCAGGACACCAGGGTGGTGAGACCCCAGGACACCAGGGTGGTGAGACACCAGGACACCAGGATGGTGAGACACCAGGACACCAGGGTGGTGAGACACCAGGACACGAGGGTGGTGAGACCCCAGGACACGAGGATGGTGAGACACCAGGACACCAGGGTGGTGAGACACCAGGACACCAGGGTGGTGAGACACCAGGACACCAGGGTGGTGAGACACCAGGACACCAGGATGGTGAGACACCAGGATGGTGAGACACCAGGACACCAGGGTGGTGAGACACCAGGACACCAGGGTGGTGAGACCCCAGGACACGAGGGTGGTGAGACACCAGGACACCAGGGTGGTGAGACACCAGGACACCAGGATGGTGAGACACCAGGACACCAGGGTGGTGAGACACCAGGACGGTGAGACACCAGGACACCAGGGTGGTGAGACACCAGGACACCAGGGTGGTGAGACACCAGGACACCAGGATGGTGAGAC
>NW_027506885.1:1627322-1694822 GCF_052324685.1 Brachyhypopomus gauderio
AACACCAATAGCTCAAAACGATAAAATAAAAGTTGTTACAAAAAACAAAGAACTCAATTACTAATGAACCAATTCTTAAAGTCAGTTATCTAAAAACAAATGTACAGTAATTAAAAAGAATTAGGGTGAAGACACAGAAACAGAATCAGCGTGCAGATGAGGACATACTGGGGGACACAAAAGAGAGAGAGAGAGAGAAGGAGAGAGAGAGAGAGAGAGAGAGAGAGAGAGAGAGAGAGCAGAAGACTTCAGTCAATAAAAAGAGAGAAAACATTCATCCAGTCACAAGGAGCTAGAGGTTCAGAACATGAAGTATTTAAAAGTACCATATTTTCTGGACTATAGAGCGCACCTCAATATAAGCCACACCTACAAAGTATTTTTTTTATGGAAAATGTTGTATAAGCTGCACCGGGCTAAAAGCCGCACATATCTACTAAACTAAATACATTTAACTGAACTGATCAGTTTCTGAACGGTGCCTGTAGCATTTCATGTGCGACAGTTTTGGCTTTCAGCCGGTGTTGTGTCGAATTCCGACTCCCCTTGTTTATCTGCGCATAAAAACACTACAGATTATATTGTCGATTTATGTTTCTATGCATAAATAAGAGCTAGACTTTAATTATCCATCACAGCAAACGGCACGGCATTATCTATGTCGAAATCCACACTGGCTCAAGGGTGTTAAATATTTTTAATAAAATACACACTGGCTATACCGAAGTTCACCAAAGTATTATGTCTAAATATCTAGTTAGGACAAAACTAGAGTGCTCAATGAACTAAGTTATAATCACTGTAACTCCCGAATATCATCTGTAGCGTCTTTATGCGTGTGCAAACGAGGGGAACCGGATTCTGCCAGGGACTGGGAATTTGTCACAACACATGTTTGTTTGAAAAAAATTCTCCGTCGTGCCTGCTGCTTGCATGTGCTAAATTAAAATTCGCACTTTCTTCTTTGATTTACAACTTTGTCTTACCACCTGATTAACTTTCTGTTCCGCTCCCTGACGGGTGAAGAAAAATCGTGGGGAAAAAAGTAGCGGCTTATAGTCTGGAAAATACGGTATTTAGTATGCATGAAGAATTAGTATGCAAGTACCTGAGTGCAAATGTCCACTAGCTCTCTGTATGCGGTGGGACTGTGAGACACCAAACTGCCAATGGCAGAGCTGAGGAAGGACAGGAAGGTGGAGCCAGAGCGGTCACTCACAGAGCCCCGACCAATGGGCTGCTGGTCCACACCCATGTGGACACGCCCCCCCCGCCGCTAAACACATTAGCCGCACCAAGATCCGAATGTCCCCTAGACCCAGAGCCTCCAAACCACTGGAGTGATTACACACTGCACTGCTGAGAGAGAGGGAGGGAGGGAGGGAGAAAAGTAGAATGGTAGTTAAACAGATGGAGAGAGAGAGAAAGAGATGAAATGGAGAGAGAAAAACTGAACATCACTCTCCAACACACTAATGATCACACACACACACACACACACACACACACACACACACAGACTTCCACACACACAGCGCAGCAGCGCAGGGAGACGTGCAGACCTGGAGACAGGGACAGATGTCTGGGACAGGGCCCTCAGCACGATGCTGTAGGCCAGCAGGATCTGTGTGGTGGTGGTGATGCGGCGTAGGGCTACCAGTCTGTCCTGGGGCTCCCGCAGAGATGCTGCCTGCTCCCCCAGACTCACACACGCCGGGGTCTTCAGCTCTGTACTCACCACGCCAACACCTTTACACACACACGCACACACACGCACACACACACACACACACACACACACACACACACAAAAACACACACACACACAAATACACACACACAAATACACACACACACACACACACAAATACACACACACACACACACACACACACACACACAAATACACACACACAAATACACACGCGCACACACACACACACACACACACACACACACACAAAAACACACACACACACACAAATACACACACACAAATACACACACGCACACACACACACGCACACAAATACACACACAAATACACACACACAAATACACACGCGCACACACACACACACACACACACACACAAATACACACACACACACAAATACACACACGCACACACACACAAATACACACACACACATACACACAAATACACACACACACAAATACACACACGCACACAAATACACGCACACAAATACATGCACACAAATACACAAATACACACACACACACACACACACACACACACACACACACAAATACACACGTTAAATGTCCATCCTAACCAGGTGAAGCCTGCCCTGCTGTAAGCCCTAGTTTCTCTGCACAGGCTGTGGCTCAAGCAGGACCTGAGGGTACTGTTTCCTGTGTACTGCACGTTTCTGCCTCTAGAGGGAGCAAGACTCTGTCTGTAAAGGGAAGTGTTCCCTTCGAAGGTTTATGTGTCCAGAGGTCTCTCATAGCTCTGTCCTTACATTGCAGGACACTGTTATTTTTGTCTCCAGAGGGCACTGTTACATTTGTAATGCAGGTTTTTGTCAGCAGAGGGCGCCGTCACCTTTGCAATGCAGGGTTTTGTCCCCTGTGACGAGGGTCCCGAGTGGGTCGGGCTCGGTGAACTGAATGGGGTCGGGAATCAGCTTCTTCTCACTGAGACCCAAGGGCCTCAGCAGCAGCCCAAAGTCCTCTAAACCTGTCAGACGCTCAGAACCAGAGTCCTCCTGGTGGGCAGGATCCCACTCATCTAACACACACACACACACACACAAATACACACACACACACACACACGATTAAAAGAATGCTACAAATCAGAGCCATTAAACAGTGTTTTGCCAACACACAGGCAGGAATGGAGACCCTATGCCACAGGACACGAGGACGGCACTCAACATACCATCAGAGACGCTGTCCAACCGACCAATCAAATCAGATGCCGGACTCCTTATCCTGAAAATCACAAATGAAAACAATAACATCACAACCTTACTGTCTGTAATAACATCACAACCTTGCTGCCTGTAATTACAACCTTACAGTCTTGAATTCTTCAGAAGAATTTTTACTCTTTAATTGGTTTTCTTTAACCAACTTTATCTGGTTTAATATAAACACTAAGAACCTGCTGGGTTATCTAAGAGCAGAGATGGTCATCCATCACGGCCGTCAGCCTTAGCCAGCCCAGCCACTCCCCCTCCCCTGTTCCACCTGGAGCGTAGCCCCTCCCCCTCACCTGTCCCACCTGGAGCGTAGCCCCTCCCCCTCACCTGTCCTACCTGGAGCGCAGCCCCGTGCCCTCACCAATCCCACATGGAGCATAGCCCCGCCCCTCACCTGTCCAACCTGGAGTGTAGCCCCACACCCTCACCTGTCCCGTATGGAGCATAACCCCGCCCCCTTACATGTCCCATCTGGAGCATAGCCCCGCCCCCTCACCTATCCCGCCTGGAGCGTAGCCCCTGCCCCTCACCTGTCCCGTCTGGAGCGGAGTTCTCCCAGGCTGGCCTGCAGGTATCTGTCCCTGCAGGTGGAGCACAGCAGGTAGTAGGGGCTCCCCGAGCCACACTCGCCACCGAACCAGCCGTCCACGTACGCCCCGTTGCTCCGGTAACCGCGACGGCCCGCGCTCTGGCCACAGCCCGGGTGGTGGCACTTCATGTGGGCGTTGAACTGCATGGTGAGGGTGTTACACAGCTCACACTCCACCATCTCACGGGCCTCGGAGTGCTCCTCCCCTCCCTGGGGGGTGTGTGTGTGTGTGTGTGTGTGGGTGGGGGGGATAGCAGAGAAACATCAGACTGAAGTAAGTCTACGGCATGTTGTCTCGACTACTATGCTGGCTGTCTACTGCAGACGGCAGCCCGTACCTCCACCATCCAGACCGTGTCCCGCTCAGAGGCCACGAACTCGGGGGTCAGCAGCTCCTCGTAAGGCTCCTCCTGGTAGGAGTCATCCATGTAGCCCAACTCAGACTCCTCCTCCGCCGCAAACGGGTGAGTCTCCGCCCGCTCCGGCCACTCGGACCCTCCCACATCCTGCCGGTATAGGGCGGGTACCGGGCCAGGAGACGGGGAGTCTGAAGGGCAGAAAGGGTATCAATCACCTCCTAACCTCAGCATCAGACATCACCTCCTAACCTCAACAACCAACATCACCTCCTAACCTCAGCACCCAACACGTGAAGTTTATCATGATAGATAAACTGATAGGGCGGTGTCAGCGGATGCTGAAGTGTATAGTGCAAAGTGGTCGCCAACTTTCTGCAGAGTCAATCACTACAGACAACTAAACTTCACGTGGCCTTCAGATTAGCTCAAGAACAGTGCGCAGAGAGCTTCATGGAATGGGCTTCCATGGTCGACCAGCTGCACCCATACATCACCAAGTGCAATGAACAGCGTCGGATGCAGTGGTGTAAAGCACACCGCCACTGGACTCTAGAGCAGTGGAGGCGTGTTCTCTGGAGTAACGAATCACGCTTCTCCATCTGGCAATCTGATGGACCAGTCTGGGTTTGACGGTTGTCAGGAGAACAGTTTGGAGCTGACCCCTTCCTCTTCCAACATGACTGTGCACCAGTGCACAAAGCAAGGTCCATAAAGACATGGATGGCACAGAGGTCTGACCACGATATGAAGGATCACGGCTGTCAGAGGAGCATCACTGGGCACTGTTCACATCCATGTCTGTCCACTAGATGGCCACACGATGGTGTCTTTGCTGATTTGTTGATGCACTGATTTGTAGTGTGGTGTGAACAGTGCAGCGTGGCTGTGTGTAGCTGTGCTTGTGTGTGTGTGTGTGTGTGTGTGTGTGTGTGTGTGTGTGTGTGTGTGTGTGTGTGTGAGAGAGAGAGGGGAGGACCTGCTCTCCTGAAGGAGGTGCGCTGATTCAGTCCTGAGCGCTGTCTCCGTGCAGGAGGAGGCCTGTTCCGCGTCAGATGGACATCGAGGAAGTTCTCCCTCTCCACCAGATCTAGGCCAGCTAACAGGCTGCCACACACACACACACACACACACACACACACACACACACACACACACACACACACACACACACACACACCGTGTAAACACTGACTTGTGGAAGCTGAACAACCGTTAAGATCTCAGAATTACGCGTGCTGGTTTGTGTGTGTGTGTGTCTACCTCTCGTTGGGTTCCCCGAGAGTAGCTGGAGACTCTGGGCACTGTACAGTGTCTGGCCCGTCTGATGAGGGCGTTTCAGTGGCGCCACCTGCTGACGAGCCCTCGCCTACCTGCTGGTCCTCAGTCAGGGGGTGCTCCAGCATCCAGCTAGCCAGCATCTCGATCGTGGCATTGTCCACCTCCCCTGTGACCCCTGAACCACAGGTCAAAGGTCAACCGTATCCTAAACCACTAATTATTCAGGATGAGCCAGGTGTGTGTGGTACGGTACCTGTCGCATCCAGAGCTCTGTAGATGTGTCTCACAGAGAAGCCCATTTCGAGCAGCCCGACAGGTACAAACACCTGCGAGTGGTCTGTGGGGGGCATCAGAAAATGCTTTTATTGCCAAATTACTCAATGTGGAATACTCTGAAATACTAGATTAAAGTCATGTTTGGACAAAGAGTTTAATCACTTTAAACGATATCAGGGGTCCTTCAAAAGTATATCAGTGCAAACAGAATTTACAAGTCAGCTGTGAAAAAGACACCATGCAAAGATGAACAACTTCACATAAAATGAATTAGTAATTTTCCTAAGATCCATCCATGTTTTAAACGAACCGAAGGCCTGGGGAACCTCCATCTGCAGATCTTCTCCAATGAGCCTCACTTTAATGTTCTGGGTCATAACATCAATAATATACCTGATGACCACAGTATTGAATACGTGTGTGCATGTTTGGTAGACCTTGCACACGTTATACTGTGTCATTGCTGGCTGTTCCATCATTTGCAGGATTTTACAGTAGCTTCCTCGAGGCGTTATGTATATGCAGGGACGTTAAGTCACGCAGGGACACCCGCCAGGGCAAAGACGTACCAACACCAACGTTCAGGCCTGCTCACACCGTCAAGTTGTTCAACTTTCTGGGCATTACGTTAAAACTCCTGCATAAAGTCAGATTCAATGCTGTTTCTATGGTAACTGCTTTAAACATGACAATAGCAAATGGTTGTTGCAATCCTTCAGATAGGAGATAAACTGGTGTTTTTGTTTTTTCTTCTTCCCAAGACATCAGTCATGGAGGTGTTTTGTGGGGACGCTCGTGTGTTTACAGGGACTTCGTAGAGTTGACAGCAGTGAGGGTCCATTGTGCTTTCACCATGCAGTGAAACACCACTGTCCCAGAACCGCTAATGCAACAGTCCGAAAGTTACGCCCACAGAGTAAAGACTGACTTAGCTTACAACCAGGCATAAACCATGTTGGTGAAACCAGCCCACCACTCCCCCAAGACTGGGGTGCCCTGCCCCAAGACTGGGGTGCCCTGCCTCAAGACTGGGGTGCCCTGCCTCAAGACTGGGGTGCCCTGCTTCAAGACTGGGGTGCCCTGCCCCAAGACTGGGGTGCCCTGCCCCAAGACTTTTCTCTGTCCTGGCTCCAAGGTGGTGGAATGAACTTCCCTTGTGTGTCCGAACATCTGAGTCACTTGCTGTCTTCAGACGCCGACTGAAGACCCACCTCTTTCAAGTGCACTTTACATAATTATGCTTTCGTCTACTGTGCTTTATCGTCTCTTTCCTCAGGTGTTTGTTATAGGTATTGCTTACTGTCTTTTTCTCAGGTATTGTGCATAATTGGGTTATAGGAATTGCTTACTGTCTTTTTCCTCAGATGATGTGTATATTCAGGTATAATAATGACTTGGCATAATTGTTAGGTATCATTTGACTTTCGTCTAGTGCAGGGGTCTCCAACCTTTTTGAAACTGGGAGCTACTTCTTGAATACCAATTATTGCAACCGCGGACAATCTATAATAGTAGCAAAAACATAAACGATGCAGCGCTTTGGTGCATGGCACTATAGTGAGCTATTTTTAAAACAAGTCGGCGGGTGACTCATGATGTGGGTGACCCCTGGTTTATTCAATATTGACGGCAGCCTAACTTTTTGATTGACAGCTAATTGAGCAATAGAACACGAGAGGGAGTGTGTTATCGTGAATATATGTACATGCCGTTACTTGACAACGCGTCCGCGGAGTGATACAGATGAGAATACCGTGCTGTTATCACACATATCTGCAGGGTTAGAACACTTCTCAACCAGTCGGATTGTGAACTAACTGATATATAATTGATGAATAATCAATTAGTGTTAGAAGGGGAGGGACAACTGTGAATTTTGATTGGACATAAATTTAAGTAGATTTCTCGATGGGACCAGTTAGGTTTACAAATTTATATTTAATTCATTGGCCCTTTGGCGAGCTACTCGGAAAGGGGTGGCGAGCTACTGGTAGCTCGCGAGCGACGTGTTGGAGACCCCTGGTCTAGTGGTTTTTCCAGCTTAGAGTACCTTGTGTTCAGGACTATCTATACTACCTTGGAGATTCCAAGCAACTACTCAGCACTGTTGTAAGTCGCTCTGGATAAGAGCGTCTGCTAAATGCCATAAATGTAAATGTAAATGTAAAAGACTGGGGTGCCCTGCCCCAAGACTGGGATGCCCTGTCCCAAGACGGGGGTGCCCTGCTTCAAGACGGGGGTGCCCTGCCCCAAGACTGAAGAGCCCTGCCCCAAGACTGAAGAGCCCTGCCCCAAGACTGAAGAGCCCTGCCCCAAGACTGAGGTGCCCTGCCCCAAGACTGAGGTGCCCTGCCTCAAGACTGGGGTGCCCCGCTTCAAGACTGGGGTGCCCTGTCCCAAGACTGGGGTGCCCTGGCCCAAGACTGGGGTGCCCTGCTTCAAGACGGGGGTGCCCTGCCCCAAGACGGGGGTGCCCTGCCCCAAGACGGGGGTGCCCTGCTTCAAGACTGGGGTGCCCTGCTTCAAGACTGGGGTGCCCTGCCCCAAGACTGAGGTGCCCTGCCTCAAGACTGAGGTGCCCTGCTTCAAGACTGAGGTGCCTTTCACCAAGACTGGGGTGCCCTGAATCAAGACTGGGGTGCCCTGCCCCCAAACTGAGGTGCCCCGCCCCAAAACTGAGGTGCCCTGCTTCAAGGCTGGGGTGCCCTCCTCCAAGACTGGAGCCCAGGGTCTTACCCACGGGGGTTCTGGTCTGGCCACAGGGCTCCAGGAAGCTGGTCTGCTGTTCAGCGAATCCCGCGCAGGAGGCGGAGCCTGCCAGAGTGAGTCCTGGCGGCAGCATGGGGCCGTGAACCAGCCCAGCCAACGCAGGGAAACGGGCCAGCACCATCCGCCTGGAGACGCACACACATGCATGCATGCACACACACACACACACACACAGGTGCGGAGACAGACAGACACACACACACACACACACACACACACACACACACACACACACACACACACACACACACACACAGTGAAGAGTTGCTAACAGCCACATGCAGAAGTTCCAAGCAGCCAGAAGGGACTCTCAGCAGCTCTGATCTAACCCTGTGAAAATGCTTCCTCAGAGACAAACAGCTCTGAGTTATTAAAATGTCAGTCAGTAAACAAATAGCTCATTATCACAACTTGTACAACACAGCACTACGAAATAAAGTACAGAAACTCTGAATTCCAGGACTTTTGTGCTGGTGTTGAGGCCAGAGGTCTGGTCTTTGAATACGGAGAATACTGACCCAGCGCACCGGTCCGCTGAGCACATGGGGAAGACAGTTAGATATCATGCTAGTGATTAGAGAGGTTAGTGTGCACACGGTCATGATTCTCCACACACGCACGCACACACTAACACGCACATGCACACACACTCACCTGCTCTCTCACTCACACTTGTTGTCAGCAGAGTGTAATTTTGAGTCTCAGATGTACCGCTGTCTGACAGTGATCTGGAGTAAAAACAACCAGTCACATCAGAGAGCTCTTTGTGTGTGTGTGTGATTACTACTGGAGCCTTGTACACTTTCCCTGGTCAAAAGGCAGGTCTTGGTGCTGGCATGCAGTAGCCAACAATCCAACGTTCATTTCAAGAAAGAAAATATGACCTAAGCTTAATATGATGATGGAAAAGCAACACACGTACATCACGTGTGCTGGTGTGTTAAGGTTGTAAATCACGTGTGCTGGTGTGTTAAGGCTGTAAATCACATGTGTTAAGGCTGTAAATCACGTGAGCTAAGGCTGTACATCACGTGTGCTGGTGTGCTAAGGTTGCACATAAGGTGTGCTGGTGTGTTAAGGTTGTACATCACATGTGCTGGTGTGTTAAGGTTGTATATCACGTGTGCTGGTGTGTTAAGGTTGTACATCACGTGTGCTGGTGTGTTAAGGTTGTACATCACGTGTGCTGGTGTGTTAAGGTTGTACATCACGTGTGCTGGTGTGTTAAGGTAATACATCACGTGTACTGGTGTGTTAAGGTAATACATCACGTGTGCCGGTGTGTTAAGGTAATACATCACGTGTGCTGGTGTGGTAAGGTTGTACATCACGTGTGCTGGTGTGGTAAGGTAATACATCACGTGTGCTGGTGTGTTAAGGTAATACATCACGTGTGCTGGTGTGGTAAGGTTGTACATCACGTGTGCTGGTGTGGGAGGGTAAAACCATACTTACTGCAGGAGGCTGATGGGCAGGAAGGGGTTAAAGCTCTCCAGCCCGTCCGCCTGCAGAGCAGAGAGGAGGGAGGTTGTGAGGTCGTTGGTGGAGGAGGAAGCCGATTGGCCGAAGACGGCGTTCCCATCTGAACCGTTGCTGTGCAGAGAGACGGAACTGGAAGACTTTGACACCGGCTGGGAGGAGGCGTGGCCTGTTGGATCTCCACAGGAGGGAAAGATTACACAAGAAATTCAGCACAACAGCTGCCTCTGATGCAGACCACAACCATGAGTAACAAAGTAGCACAGGACACCGGCTCTGGGTGTCCTGCTGTGTGTATCTAATAACTCTGTGATCACAGGTCTCCCTGAGAAGCAGGGGCCGTGTTATGTGCACCAGGCACCTTTGATGTCTCTGCCTGCTCCGTCGTCCTGCCCCCTGCTGACGGCACCTTTAAAGATCATGATCTGAGCCCTCTCCAGGTCGGCCAGAGACGAGGGCTGTTTGATGGGGCAGGGTCGGACCGCCCACTTCACCATGCTGTGCACCAGGAGCTGCAGAACCGGTCTCAGCTCGCCGCTCTGCTCACACAGCCCAGCGGGGAGGCACCCTGCAGGGTCGGGGCTGCCCGGCACAGCCGCCGTCACCCCCACCTCCGCTTTGGGCATCAGGAGCAGGTCGGTGAACTTGCTGCAGTTGAGAATCACAGCCAGGGACTTGAGCGCCCCCAGGAGGAGGTAGGACACTCGCACGGCGCGGAGCTCCAGGGCAAAGAAGTCCTGTCTGGGCTGCGAGGGCAGGGTGGGCAGGCAGGAGGCGTTGTTCTGCTCGTCTGCAGAGGGCCTGGGGGTCCGGGGGATGTCCGCCTCGCTCTGTCGCTCATCTTTTCCCTCGTCCTCCCTCTTTCTGTGGTCCGGTGGGCCGGTCAACCCGTCCTCCATCATGACGCACGCAATGTCCTCGTCAAGTCTCAGCTCAAGATCGCAACGGGGGCCACCCTCAGAGACGCTCCGGTTCCGGGACTTCCCAGAGACCGCTGCCACACCGGCTCCGCCCCTGGTCTCAGGCTCCTCCTCCAGGGCGCCGGTGAGCAGGAGGAGGTCGAAGAGCACCGTGGGCGTCAGGCCTGCACAGCGCGTCACGTCCAGCTGAGGCATGTCCCACGGCTCCAGGGACGAGAGCGGAGTGTCGCTGGGTGACCAAGAATTCAGGAAGCTTTGGGTTAGTGGGAGCAGGACAGGGCATGACACACAGCAAGATGAAGATGAGGAAGAGGAGAGAGACAGAGGGAGGGACAGAGATAGTGGAAGAGGATGAGAGAGAGACAGACAGATTGAAGAAGAGGGAATGAGAGAAAGGGAGGGAGGGAGTGAGTGAGAGAGGGAGAGAGGTAGAGGGAAGGAGAGAGAGGGGAAAAGGAGAACAAAGAAAATGATTAGGCAGAAATAAAGAGACAGATGAAAGAAAAGGGTAAGAAACTGAAAAGAAGATGAAGATCGAACAAGGAGCTCTGGATGTACAGCACCACACATTAAGACAAATGTGAAATCAGTGTCATCTGCTGGTGAACATCACGTAAAGTATGAGTGGAATAAAGATGCATGACAATGTACACAGGCAACAGAGGCCAATAAAATGGAATATGTAGTGCATGCATGTGTGCATCTGTGTGTTGGCGAGCTGCGTGTAGCATGTATGAGTATGTGTGTGTGTGCATGTGTTTTGTGCGTGTGTGGTGTGTGTGTATGTGGAGTGTGTATTTTGTGTGTGCATGTGCTGTGTGAGTGTGTGTGCATATGGTGTGTGTGTGTGGTGTGAGTGTGTGTGCATGTGGTTTTGTGTGTGTGTGGGTGAGTGTATGTGGTGTGTGTGTGCATGTGGTGTGTGTATTTTGTGTGTGTACATGTGCGGTGTGAGTGCATGTGGTGTGTGTGCATGTAGTGTGTGGGTGTTTGTGTGGTGTGTGCATGTACGGTGTGAGTGTGTGCATGTGGTGTGTGGGTGTGCGAGTGTGTGTGTGTGTGGTGTGTGGTGTGTATTTTGTGTGTGCATGTGCGGTGTGAGTGTGTGATGTTTAGTTTTAGCTTGCTAGCTAGCCTAGCACAACAGGCTGACACTCTAAAAATACAAGACAGTTAGTTAGCTAGCTATACTACATGTGGTGAAGATGCAACATCGCCATGTGCTTGGTATGAGTAGGTTATAGTATAGTAGTAGGTTATGCGTTTACATTTTTCCTATCTTGCTAGGAATCAAATGAAAAGTCGAGATGTTTGATACTGTTAAATAGCAAGATAGGATATTAGAATGGCTGGATAGAAAATATACCTAGTTGGTTACGAGCCCATAAACAAGTCGTTTTTACCAGCTAGCTGCATCGTAGAGTGTTGGGTAGATAGCTAGATAACTAGGGCTAGTTAGCTATACACATGGTGAACAAGATATGACATGTAGCTAGCTATTGTCGTGAAAATTTCCTGAAAATAGATGAGGACTCAGATGTGGTTATAAGAGATAAGTAAAAAAGCATGAGAGTCATCTAGAACAAGAACTCTGAGGAGAGAGGCCAGTCCGATGAGAACATTAAGGAGAGAATGCATAGCAGAGAGTTTTTGTCTCACATGTGTATTCCAAGGTTATAATGTTAACGAAAACAAACAAAAAAACGAAAACTGATATTGAAAAAAACATTTTCGTTAACTGAAATAAATAATAACAGTAGTTAAAAGAAAAAACAACTAACTGTAACTATATTACATGTTTAGAAAAATAACTAAAATATTCTGAAATTATAGATAGGATACTCTTTGTTTTTGTGTTTGTCTTGTGGACTGATATGAAATCGATTTTTTTCACTAGAAGTTTTATATTAGCTGGCAGAAGCGTACGGCACCTCATGGTCCGTCACGTCTCTTGTTTAGAGCTCCTGCTCACCATGCTAGCCTGCAAAATTACGACAACAAAAGTTGGGAGAAAACAGCGAGTCCTGTATGGGATTTTTAAAAATATGACTACGAGAAAGACTACATATCTTGTAGTGGAAACAGGTGATAAAATATATGGAGTAGTTCTCAAGAGGAAAAATCTCACGAATCTCAAAGCTCACACAATAGGGCTAACTGCCAGTACCTTGACAAGCTAGCCTCTGAGTAGCTCCGCCGAAAGAGAAGCGCCATCCCAGCTAGGTAGCACCGGGAAGGAGAACCATAATGGACCGTTTTCACCAGTGATCAAATAGTTGCTGATTAGGTAATATGCAGAAAAATCGCAAGCGGGTGGATGCACTAGTTAATGTGTTGAGATTGGATGTCAACATTTACATTTATGGCCTTTGGCAGACGCCCTTATCCAGAGCGACTTACATTTCTATCTCATTTTTATACAAGTGAGCAATTGAGGGTTAAGGGCCTTGCTCAGGGGCACCTTAGTCATGGCCTCAGGTCTGGGGATCGAACCCACGACCCTCCGGTCACAAGACCAGTTCCCTAACCACCAGGCCATGACTGCCCTGTCAACACGACTGTGTGATTCGATTGCCTTCAAAGTTTGGCTTTTCACACGAACCAAAATAGGGTTATGCTCCTATGTTTGTGTCTGTCCTTAGTCTGGCACTTAAGGCTTCTATCTTGTGGACTGTTGGTTGTTCAACAATTTTAAAAAATGGTATCTTTTGATGAGTTTTTATTACACAATATTTACTTTGAACTTTTTGAATCCTGCACCTGACAATAACCCAAAGTATAAAAAAAAACTAAAACTAATACTAGAACCAGGGGTGGAAAGTAACGAATTACACTTACTCACGTTACTATAATTGAGTACTTTTTATGAGTAATTTGTAATTTTCTTAGTAGTTTTTGAACTATGTAATTTTTACTTTTACTCAAGTACATTTTTACCTAAGTAGTTCTACTTCGCTACATTTGAACCCCCTCACGTTACTGACTAAAAAAATTTGATGATGAAAAAGTAAATGTGGGCAGAAATGTAAACTTATGAGTCTCGGAACTGAAAGTCAATTGCGTTGTCAGGGGTGGCTCGGCTGCCGCTCCTCCTAACAACACTAGAGGCACCCGAGTGAGTCCTAGACTCTCCAGGCACTGCTGAATCGTTTTGGCTCGCCTTAATGTCCTCAGCCCTTTCTCGATGATCTCTGGTTGCATTTCTTGTGTTTAGGTGTCTCGCCACCATATGCTCTTTCTTATCTCTCTTGCTTTTCTACTACTTATTCAAGTAACTATCTCCTGCGCTGCTTACTAGCCTACTTCATATTTTCCCCCTGCTTTATCGCTTCCTATCTGGGGTGGGTTTCCCGAAACGTTCGTAGCTCTAAGTACTTCTTAACCTCGTACGTTTCATACTTAGCACTTAGCGCTACGAACGTTTCGGGAAACCCACCCTTGTTCTTTGTTTATTTTAGGAAGGATTTTTTTTCGTTGCAGCGTTCTGCCTGCTGCCAGTTACTTCCCCTGGCGTCCTAAGTTTCGTTTTCTCGTGTTAAGTTTTCTCCGCGTCTTTTTTGTTGCATTTTTCTCCAGTGTGTTTTGCGGTCGAGTTTATTTTCTACGTGTTGAGTTTATTCTGCATCTCGTGTAATTGGTTTTGCTGCTTATATGTGTGTGTGGACGCACGCACACATTTTGCTCTTTGCGTTTGATCGGCACTTGGGTTTACTACTCTCTTGGTTTTGACTCGGTGTGTACTTGTTGGTACATCCGACATTACATGCGTGGCATTGCCTTGCCTTGCGAGCACCCTTTCCATTGTCTCATAATCAGGTCATAATCTGGTGCACTTTTTTTCCAAAAGGATGACATTGTTCTATCTTTAAATCTTCTATCTATCAGGAGCTGTGGGATCCTGTGGGCACTGTATTTTGAATACTTGGATCCTGTGACCGTTTTAAATAGTGGAATCCTGTGCGCATTTTGTTTTATTTTGAGATGTGGGATCCTGTGGTCATTTTATATTTTATTTTGAGTTGTGGCATCCTGTGGCCATTTTATTGTGAATATTGGGATCCTGTGGGCACTGTATTTTGAATATTTGGATCCTGTGAGCACTTTTAAATTGTGGGATCCTATGTGCATTTTTTTATTTTTGAGGGGAGATCCTTTGGTCATTTTATTGTGAGTAGTGGAATTCTGTTGCATTTTGTTTTTTTTTGAATAATTTGTGATTTAAATTTCTTTATTCTTATCATAGTGTTGTCCATTGGACAATCGGACTCAAAATTGTTTGCACTTTATGGTACAGGTTGTGATTGTCCTTGTGCTGTGAGGAATTATGTTCCTTAGCCCAGCTGATCTTTTGCAAGTGTGTATGTGCACTTAAATACGCTTTGAAATCGATTAAAACAACTTGTGCTGAATTTTATTCATGACTCATCCTTTTTTGCATTAAATAACTGAAAGTAACTACTCCTAAGTAACTTTTACTCAAATTACATTTTAAATGAAGTAATTTTGTACTTTTACTCAAGTAAATTTTGAGATGGGTAATTTTACTTTTACTCTGAGTAGAATTTAGGCAAAGTAAAGATACTTTTACTCAATTACAATTTTTTGGTACTTTTTCCGCCTCTGTCTTGAACTAATGAAAACTAAACTAAAACTAAGCTTAATTTTTTTACTAATAAAAACTAGCAAACATGCTCTAAAAACTAATTAAAACTGAATTAGAAAAAAAAGTTTTTTTAAATAACTAAATTAAAATGAAAAATCCAAAACTATTATAACCTTGGTGCATTCCTCCTAATATGGATCTTTCCTGTTTTTAGCGGAAGAACCTGGCGTATCAGTTGTATACAAGCTAGCTGTCTTTGCACATTCTTCTGACACCGGTTACAATAAACACACACGTATGATACATACAGAATCACTAAATAACACTATTCACAGACCTTCTGCTAATCAGAAGGACATGTACTAAATCATAATGTTATTTTGTAATCTTAAATGACTGATATCCTATTTTGTGGTAGACACTGAGTTTCATTTCAATTTACTATATGCAGAGCTGATTAAACATATTTTTCACTGTTTTACAGGTTTTCAATGATGAATCATTGTAGACCAAGGCATAGATGACTGAGGCATAAAAATTACGCTGAATATTTTATCAGAGCATCAGCTTCAAACCCAGCGTTTGAAGATTCTTTCATTAATACACAAAAAGGTAACTCAATTGAAAAATAAACTATATAAGATTGAGCACTTTGTTAGGAACAGCTCCTTGTAGCTACACGCATTGTCCATTTTATCAGCTACTTGTACCATATAGCAGCACTTTGTAGTCCTACAGCTACAGACTGGTTCTCTGCATACTTTATCTGCCTTTCACCCTGTCCTTCAATAGTTAGCTTCACTACAGAGCAGTTTTATTTGGGTGGTGGATCATAGCACTGCAGTGGTACTGGAGTGTTGGTGGCGTGTTGCACTGGTACAAGTACTGCAGGTCAGACGCAGCAGTGTAACAAACTTGAAGGACAGGGTTTAAGGGGGCTAACAAAGTATGCGGAAAAACAGATGAACTACAGTATGTAGTTGTATGATAAAGGGCTCCTATATTGTAATTAGAGCTGGTAAAATGTACAATGAGTGTAGCCACTAGGAGGTGTTCCTAATAAAGTGAATGGTGATTGTAAACAGAGGTGTATAATCTAGGTTCAGAAAGTAAAAGTCCTCACCAGGATTTTGCTCAGGCTTCCTGGATTGTGTTGATTCCACTAATTTTACCTGGATTGCACTAATTAGAAAATCTAGCAAGCTTAAGCAAAATCCTGGTGAGGACTTTTACTTTCTGAACCTGGATTATACACCTCTGATTGTAAATAATTGTATAAACTTCATAAACACACAGTAATCATTGACACTATCCTATTTGTACTAGTTAGCTTGTACATTTTCTCAATGAGTATTAAAGTACTTTTGAGTTATTTTAGATAAGAACATCTGCCGATGTCGAACATGCAGCTCTTTGTAGGTTGTGGAGTGCTTGCCAAAGAGTTTATACATAAGGGACAGTTTGTACTTGAGTACAGGGGTGAACTCATTACCCAGAAAAACTGCAAAGCAAGACTGTCTCTATACAGCCAGTCTTACAGCCTAGACCAGGAGTTGGCAACCTTTGAGACATGTCAAACCTTTGAGAGTGCCAACTTTAACAAGTCTAGTCAATGAGTGTGCCACTATGGTGGCGAGTTTAAATTGTTGACCGGGGGGGGGGCAGTGTAAATTGTTAGCAGAGGGGAGGTGTAAATGGACACAAATTAAGTATCATATCGGGATCGGTCGCCAAGTATAAACACCTCCGCCGTTCGCGCGAGTTGTGCGGAGTCACGCGCTACGGTCACTCGCGAAAGTATAATCCATTACTATATTTATGTATATTCATTTATAATTTTTTTTGCTGACGCTGGTCCAGCGTCCACGCGTGCCATAGGTTGTCGACCCCTGGCCTAGACAATGTGATGTGTACTGTCTCTATACAGTGTGGATGCATCTAAGGAGGATGGGTCATTGGGATGGCTTGTAAATTATATCAGGAAACATCCAAATTGTACAATGAAAATAGTTGAAGTTAAAGGCAGGCTGCATCTATGCCTTTTTGCATTAAGAAATATAATGCCAGGTGACGAGCTGCACTATGACTATGGAGAGGCAGACTGGCCATGGTGGATGCAGGTAGGATTTTAAATACAATCTGTATTTGCCTCCCTATTGACTAAGGTCATTTCCAGCCCAACTTTTATTGTAAATATGTGACCAGTGCCACCTGTTTCATACAGAATTTACTAAATTGGTAGCAGCTGATATACTAACTGCTACCAGTTACTAACTTAGTTGCTAACTTATTTGCAAGTACAACTAAGGCTATACCCAGCTTCAGTGTCACAATTAGTGCCTATTTAATAGGTCAGCTCATATGAAGTAGCAAGCCAAAGTGTAGTGGCCACAGTTTAAATTTACTTGACAAATATGACTGCTGTAATGATTTCTGTTGGTAGTCCCCAGTTGTGACTACACATGTGTAATGTCCCCAATTTAATTCTTGTATAAATGTCTACTTTATATTCTAAATACTTTTGATTGATCCCCAATTGGTCTCAATGTGTGTGTGTGTGTGTGTGTGTGTGTGTGTGTGTGTGTGTGTGTGTGTGTGTGTGTGGTCCCCATTTTGCCTGTGCAACAGTGTAGCTTTCACAAGAGACACATTTGTTATTCTTTTTACTGTATATTACCTGTAAATGTATAATGTAGTCCAAACTTGTCTAGTTTCTTTTTGAATTGTATATCGGTATAAATTCACTCATTTGTGTGTGCTCATAATTGTTTTTAAACAATTTTCAGATTACTGAAGAGAAAGATGGTGGTGAGGAGTCAAATCAATTGATTGATTACAGTATTAGTACAATATTGCTGAACTGAACTTAATATTTTTAAAAGTCAATCTCAGGTATTATTAGATGTGATTTTCATTATTTTGAATATTCCTAAATGAATTGCTCATGTATTGTTTTTGCAATTTTAGTCTACATATATTCACAAAAATAAAGAAGTGAACAGATCTGAACTTGAAAAACAACGGGCTTTGTTGTCTTGGCGTCTTTCCCAAATAGATAACATGGTAAGTAAAATATAGCACTGTTAATGTTCTGTATTATTTTTTATTATTTCTGTGTCAGATGTATTCATAATATTGCTATGCTCATTGCTTTAAAGCTTGCATCTAAGACAAATGCTGTACCTGCTTCTCCTACGCATTCACCTGAAGTCTCTGAGGTCAGTTTACAGGCAATATATAGCTTTTTTTGGTACACTGAAATGTTTCTGTAACGCGGTGATATCAACGAGTACACGCTGCGTGTAAAAAAACAGAGTGAGAGGTGGACCCAAGTGCTGGCTCATGCTGACAGAGAGATAGGCAAAGCCTATCATCAGTGTGATAGAGAGACGCGAGCACACAGTAGAACAATAAACTCAAAACAACAAAGCCAAAAGAGCTCAGCAGAAAAGAGAACCAAAAACAACACGGAAAATTCAACGTGTGCAAAACGAAACTTAACCGTAGTGAAACGGGAAAGAAAAAATAATAAAGGCAACACAAAGGATGCAGAAAAAAACAACGTGTAAAACTAAATTGAGAATGCCAGGGGAATGCCAGGTAAAACGGATAGGAAGAAAACAGTAGGGGGAAAACTTGAGATTGGCTAGAAAGCAGCGCAGGAGATAGAGACTCGAATAAGTGAAAGACAAGCAAGAGAGAGAAAGGTGGTTAGACACCTTACAATCGAACGCAACAAGCAGAGAAGGCAGGGAAAGGCTGAAAGCATGGCGGCATAACCAAAACGATTCAGCAGTGATTAGTCTCCACAAGCTTCCTTAAGAAGCCTAAAAACAGCTGAGACGAATCACTGCTGGTTACCCCGATTAAGTCTGGGACTGACTTGGTTGCCTCCAGTGACGGCTGGGGGGAATGGCATCCGAGCCAGACCTTGACAGTTTCATTACATTGTATGTTGTTCAAACTTCTGCATAATGTTTTTGAAAGCTGTGTTATTAAGAAAATATTTTCTCATTCTGTGAGAATTTTACACAAGAAGCAGTTTCCAACACTTACTAGTAAGACTTCACTTAACTCTAAATCATGCAGTAATGAGATTGAAGGGATTGAGATTGCTATCGTCCCAGCCAACAAAAGTCATCCAAAGATTTTATACACTGTGTCTATTGTCAGGGCCTTTATTCCAAAAGGACCTTATGGAAACATGTAAAGAACTACCCATTGAAGGTGACAAATGATAGTCAATCTCAAAGTGGCAGAAAGTATGTGCGATCCTCTGCCCTTTCAATACCAGTAGGACTTCCTTTGAGCAAAGGCTTGAAAGATATCCTCTGTAACATGACATACGATGAGGTTTCACTTATTGTGAAGAATGATGAGTGTATTTTGCAGTTAGGTGAACATTTTTTTAGAAGAATGGGATCTGATCAAAGTAAGCATGACTATATACGGCAGAAGTTAAGAGAACTGGGCAGACTCCTCCAAGAGGCTACAAGGATGACCACACTGAGACAAATGGACTTCATCACACCTGCAAATTATCCCCATGTCATCACTGCTGTGAAAGCTGTTTGTGTCTATGATGAGAAGAATAATTATTATGGTGTTCCATCACTGGCACTGAAACTTGGACACTTGAACAAAATCTGCAGTATTATGGAGTCAAATGCCATAATTGACGGAAATGTGCAAAATTTAAGGCAAGTACATCAAGTGCAGTGGAACGAATGCATCTCTTCAGGGGCCATAAAGAAGCGAAATTAAATACTCCCCAGTTGCTTCCCTTTGCCCATGATGTCAAACAATTGTATATGTACTTGGAAAGCAAACAAGAAGAAGCAGAGAAAGAGCTTGCGAGTTGTTCCAGTAGAGATCGGTACTGTGATCCATCACATCCCACACTTGCTCAGGGCATCCCCTTCAACAGGAGAAGAGAAGGTGAAGTGTCCCGGATGCATGTGAAAGATTTTACATCAAGAGATCAGACAAAACTACATGACAATATTGCCATTTGCTTGTCAAAGGTGGAGAGAAAGCTGTGCAACCACTTTACATGTCTTGAAATTAAAGGCAAAAGAGGACGGAAAGTTTCAGTTTTACTTAAGCCAAGAAATTTGCAAAGGAATATGGTTCCAAGATATTGATGGCAATGGAGAGAGGATCTCTGCAAGAGTTCAAAGGACAAAAATTAGATGACATCACATTTAATCCAGATGGTAAGTTGATGTTTCTGTGTGTTCTTAAAAGTTAGCTGTTTATTTATATCAAGTTTAACATATATTTTAATTATGAAAAGTGCATGTTTGAGCTTGAGATCAAGATTGAAACTATGCAATCCTATTGTTCTGTCTTTTCATGTATAGGTGTAATAATAATGGATTCCTATGTGGAATGGAGGGGCAAATTTAGTTATATTTTTACAATTAAAGGAATTGTACAATTAAATGTTTCCTATGGGAGTCAGTATAAAGTTGGGAAGTGAGCACAGTTAGTATAAAGTAGGAACATGAGTACAGAGTCAAATTTATTTATATAGCGCTTTTTACAACACGTCACGAAGCAGTTTTACAAACACATGGGTCCAGAGGGAGTTGACCACTGTTGGTATATGCAGTTTGGTGACTGGGTCTAAATTTAGATTTCTGATCTTTACAGCTGGAGTTATTATATCTGTGGGATAAATGCTATTTTGTCCATATTTCTTAGAAAAGCTAGACACAAAGCCAGATGACCAAACATCCAGCAAGGATGAGTTTGACGGTGAGGAGCCCTAATGATGCCCTGATAAGCCCTGATTCTGATGATGCTATACCTGGCTCACCTGTGATGCCTTTGAAGAAACAGAAATGTAATGTAACAAGCAACTTATTAGTTTTTTTCAGCTTTAACACCTGCATGTTTTTTTCATAATTTGTGACACTTTCTCTGTTTTTAATCAGTGCAACCAAGAAAATGGAGTGGAGATAAAATAAAGGCTGTTGAAAGACTTTTGTCTTTTTTAAGGATTCTTGTTCATACATTTTTATTGCAGCATTTTATAACGTTTTATGTAATTATCAGTTATAACAATTAACAAAAAAGTCTGTCTGGTCTGGTGGTCACAGCAGACATTTACTCCCAAGAAGACGTGGGATTGAGACTTGGTTTGATTGCTGCCCTCACAGCATTAGTCACCGATGTTACATTACATATATAGGTGGTGCTTTGTTCACATGTTTTTCTGACTTTGTCAAATAAAGTTTGTCACGTCCAGCCCCTCCCTCCTCCCTGGTCCCGCCTAGCTCCCCGCTCCCATTCGTTCCTCCCCCTGTCTGTCACGCCCTCGTCATTGGTCACACACACCTGAGTCTCGTTTCACCGTCTTGTTTCCAGTGTATACAAACCCCCTAGTGTTTTGCTCTCGTCGGTCATTGTTAGTAAGTGCATCCCTCTGTCTTCCTTGCCCTCGCTCTGTTTTGCCTGCCGTACGTGTTCTCTGTGTCTGTTTCAGCTTCCCGTTCGGTCTCTTTGTATTCAGTAGTTTTCTCCTCTGTGTTGTTGTTCAGTTTAATGTCGGTGGTGTCCTTATGTTATGTTACTGTCTGCAGCCCAACACTTTACGTTAGAGTTGGTAGCTGTTCCTGTGTGGTTAACCCTGAGTCTTATGTTAGTCAGTCCTCTGTGGTTTTTGTTCTGTCTTACAGTTACGAGTGTTTGAGTTTTGTATTAAGTCAAGAGTGGTTCTGTCGTGTTGTGGTTCTGTTTTGCCGTCTTGTTGTTTGACGTTTCTGTTACGCTGGTTTTCATGTACCTGTTAGTCTTTTCTGTCTAGTCTGTTCCTTGTTATTTTTATTAAACTATCTAATCTTGCACTTGCGTCACTCCTGCTATCTCCCCGCCCCGTGAATCGTTACAGTTTAAGGAATAAGAGAATCCATGTGGTCAGAATGCTTAAATACAGATTCAGTGTTTGTTTAAATGAAACAATGTGCACTGAAACTTATGATCCTTTTGAATTTATTTTGTCTTTTGACAATCAAGGTTTGTATACTTCTTTATTTATTTGTCCCCAATGTGACTATCAGGTCTTCAAATTTCAGTGTTCAGGTTTGTGTGTGTGTATTAAGCTTCGTCCCCAAAAGTGACTTAAATAATACTTGTCCCCAAAAGTGGGTAAATGTTTCACATATTTAAATAATGGTTTTATCAAAAATCCTGTATTATGCACTTTCTTTATTATTTTTAAACAACACAGGGGTGGGTTTCCCGAAACGTTCGTAGCGCTAAGTACTTCGTAACCTCATATAAAACGTATGAGGTTAAGAAGTTCTTAGTGCTACGAACGTTTCGGGAAACCCACCCCAGATAAGTAACCATTTCATCTCAAAACACTATGCAAAGCAGTGTCCCTAAATGTAGCACATATGTCATACGTCCCCAAATTGCACTTATGCAGGTGTGTGTGTGTGTGTGCACGCATGTGTTTTGTGCGTGCGTTTGTGTCTGTGCGTGTGGTGTGAGTGTCTGTGTGTGTGTGTGTGTCTGTGTATGTGCGTGTGGTATGTGTGTGTGTGTGTGTATGTGTGTGTGTGTGTATGTGTGTGCGTGCATGCGTGGGCACACGTGTGGTGTGCGCATGTGGTGTGTGTGTGTGTGTATTTGTGTGTGTGTGTGCACGCGTGCGTGTGTGTGTGTGTGTGTGTGTGTGTGTGTGTGTGTGTGTGTGTGCCTACCTCACGGTCAGATCCGCCTCCTCCCACTGCAGCTTGGCCAGGGTGCTTCCCTCCTTCAACACTCCTAACAGAGTGGCCCGACGCCCACTGGGCGTGTGCAGACAAGCCCCGCCCGCCCGGAGCCCACTGTCCACTCCCCCGATCAGGGCCAGGACGGGCCACACCTCCGCACACAGCAGGCTGAGCTGGCCGTCGGACAGACAGGCGGGGCCGGCGAGGAGCTCTGGACTCCTCCTCCCTGGGGCGGAGCAGGTCTCCCGGGCACTCCTCTCTCCTCCACCCGCACCACCTTCCGCCTGCTCCTTCCTGCCAAGTCCTGCTCAAACAGGACAGCAAGAAACAATCTCACGTTTGGGTTTACAACACCGCACGTCCACAGTGAGAACACAAACGTAACGTGGTTCTGAGCGCTGACCCGGTCTGTTCTGAGCCCCCTCCCTCAGGACGGCGCCGATTCGCTCCAGTCTGTGGTTGATCTGCAGGTTGATGGGTGGAGCCCAGTGGTCGCTGTGGTGGAGACGTCGGAGCAGCTGCACCCCGGCCTCCAGCAGCACCGTGGCACGCGGGCTACACAGGGGGTCGCCCGGCAACAGGTCACTCGGCATGCCCCGCATCTGAAGATCAGACAGCGCCACCTACAGGGGAGGGGAGGAGAGAGGAGAGCTGCGGCATCCAATCAGATTGTGAGGGGAGGAGTTAAAATCTTCATAACCAGGAGTACTATTATTATACTACTATTACAGTATAATTATCATGTACCTAAATATTATATTAAATTAATTTATTCTACAAGTGATTAGGTATTATATTAGGTGCCTATAGAAGGTAAATGATCACAGGCGCCCAGCTCTTCTGTCTGGTCCTGTACAGCGTGTGTGGTGAGGACTGACCTTCTCTCCTGGGTTACTGCTGTAGAACAACACGCAGGGGTAGAGCTCACCCACGTCCACCCCCTCAAACGCCAACTTGGGTTCCTGCAGGCATTCAGCACCAGCACTGACAAAGTCCTGACGCACTTATACACACAGCTTACACATACTTATATGGTGCTTACGAACACTTACACACTCCTTATTCAGATGTACAAGGTCTTTACACACACACACAGTTCTTACACACACTTACAGTCCTGCAACTCTTATGACACTGAACTCTAAACTCCAGCCCTGATGAGATACAGACAGCCCACCAGTACCCCGAGACTCCCCACCCCACCCTTAGACCCCGAGACGCCCCGCCCCACCCTTAGACCCCGAGACTCCCCGCCCCACCCTTAGACCCCGAGACGCCCCGCCCCACCCTTAGACCCCGAGACTCCCCGCCCCACCCTTAGACCCCGAGACGCCCCGCCCCACCCTTAGACCCCGAGACTCCCCGCCCCACCCTTAGACCCCGAGACGCCCCACCCCACCAGTACCCTGAGACTCCTCATCCCACCCTTAGACCCTGGTACTCCCCACCCCACCCTTAGACCCCGAGACTCCCAAACCCACACTTAGACCCCGAGACTCCCAACCCCACATTTAGACCCTAAGTCGCCCCACCCCACCCCTAAGACCCAGAGACTCCCTGCACCTCGGCTGAAGCCCCCTGCTACTCACCCTGTTGTTCTTGGCAAAAGAGATGGTGCGTGCCTCCATGTCCAGGATGCAGGTGATGGTGTCTCCCTGGGTGAAGGAGGGTAGAGCTCGCCCGAGCTCGCCGCCGTGGTACAGGCTGCCACTGTAGGCGCGGTACAGCCACATATCCGTGGTGGTGCGGTGGTTGCCGTCGGTGACAGGCCAACGAGACACGCCCACACACGTTCCCTCGTTGCCCCGGTTCTCCTTCGTAATGTAAAACTGGGCAGAGACGAGGCAGGAGGCCCAGTGGGTGTGTGCTGCAGCTGGAGACACTGTCCCCTGTGTCTCTCTAAGGTGTTTCCCTGTGTCCCCCTAAGACGTTTCCCCACACAGTGTTGTTCTGTCCCATCCCGGTGAACATAATCAAAAACACAACACTGCTGAAATGCATCACACACTGCCACAGAGCCACTGAATACTGCTGACTCGGTTCATCAGCTAATTACCCAGCCGCTCCTCATCTTACAGTGAGTGTGTGAGAGCAGGAGGACTCTACAGTGCACAGGAGAAGCCCAGCTCTGCCACAGGGAAACAACCCACATGTATGAGTGTATGCCAATACCTTCCAGGCGAAGCAGCCTGAGGTGATGGCGGTGGTGGACAGGCCATAACCTTTGCCCCCTGATCCATGAGAGAGAACGTTGCCGCTCTCCAGAGAACAGCAGACCAGCTTGTGAGGGTCGAAGGAGAAATCACCAATAGGAATGCACTCATCCTCACTGCTGCTCGGCTGGAAACAAAATACAGAAAGAACTATTAAAAACTGAAAAAAAAGTCTCCATCCAGACCGTTTCATTTTTAAATCACACAGGACAGCAAAGGTACACATTTCACAGCACACATTAATGCATTCACTGAACACTTTATGCTCTCCGGTACCTTGTCTAGATTCTTCCTCATGGCCAGAGACTCCTCCCACATGTAGGCGGAGAGAAGGTCAAAAAGCTGGTCGACAATCTTCATGGGAACAACATTAAGTAAGCATTATAATACACGTATATTGAAACTAAACCCTAACCCACCAATATATAAATGGTAGACGGGTGTGGCCTGGATCTCACCTGCGTCAGGTGCAGCGGGTCTGTGCATGCGGGAAGTAAAGCCTCCAGGATATGGAAGGCCAAGAGCTTTGTGCGGAGATTATGGAAACGAGGGTTACCTGAAACAGGCATGCACGGTTAGCTCTGGAACTGAACTAGAGTCAGCCTCAGTAACGCACTAGTGTTAACATCTTAAATATTAGACTGAACTCAAAGCAGTTTTTGCTCAAGCTTCCAGACTTCTGGACTCCCTGAATTACAACGTGAAGTGAGAGAATGAAGGTGAGACGTGCTGGTCCACTGAGCGTGTGTGAGGTGAGACGTGCTGGTCCAGGGAGCGTGTGTGAGGTGAGACATGGTGGTCCAGGGAGCGTGTGTGAGGTGAGACACGGTGGTCCAGGGAGCGTGTGTGAGGTGAGACACGGTGGTCTAGGGAACGTGTGTGAGCTGAGACGTGCTGGTCCAGGGAACGTGTGTGAGGTGAGACGTGCTGGTCCAGGGAACGTGTGTGAGGTGAGACGTGCTGGTTCAGGGAGCGTGTGTGAGGTGAGACGTGCTGGTTCAGGGAGTGTGTGTGAGGTGAGACGTGCTGGTTTAGGGAGCGTGTGTGAGGTGAGACGTGCTGTTTCAGGGAGCGTGTGTGAGGTGAGACGTGCTGGTCCAAGGAGCGTGTGTGAGGTGAGACGTGCTGGTCCAGGGAACGTGTGTGAGGTGAGACGTGCTGGTTCAGGGAGCGTGTGTGAGGTGAGACATGCAGGTCCAGGGAGCGAGTGTGAGGTGAGACATGGTGGTCCAGGGAGCGAGTGTGAGGTGAGACATGGTGGTCCAGGGAGCGTGTGTGAGGTGAGATGTGCTGGTCCAGGGTGCGTCTGTGATGTGAGACACGGTGGTCCAGGGAGCATGTGTGAGGTGAGACGTGCTGGTCCAGGGAGCGTGTGTGAGGTGAGAGGTGCTGGTCCAGGGAGCGTGTGTGAGGTGAGACGTGCTGGTCCAGGGAGCGTGTGTGAGGTGAGACGTGCTGGTCCAGGGTGCGTGTGTGAGGTGAGACGTGCTGGTCCAGGGTGCGTGTGTGATGTGAGACACGGTGGTCCAGGGAGCATGTGTGAGGTGAGACACGGTGGTCCAGGGAACGTGTGTGAGGTGAGACGTGCTGGTCCAGGGAACGTGTGTGAGGTGAGACGTGCTGGTTCAGGGAGCGTGTGTGAGGTGAGACGTGCTGGTTCAGGGAGCGTGTGTGAGGTGAGACATGCAGGTCCAGGGAGTGAGTGTGAGGTGAGACATGGTGGTCCAGGGAGCGAGTGTGAGGTGAGACACGGTGGTCTAGGGAGCGAGTGTGAGGTGAGACATGGTGGTCCAGGGAGCGTGTGTGAGGTGAGACGTGCTGGTCCAGGGTGCGTGTGTGAGGTGAGACATGGTGGTCCAGGGAGCGTGTGTGAGGTGAGACACGGTGGTCCAGGGAGCGAGTGTGAGGTGAGACGCGGTGGTCCAGGGAGCGTGTGTGAGGTGAGACGTGGTGGTCCAGGGAGCGTGTGTGAGGTGAGACGTGCAGGTCCAGGGAGCGTGTGTGAGGTGAGACATGGTGGTCCATGTGTGTGTGAGGCACGGATACCTGAGGAGCTGTGAAAGGACACGACCGACATCAGCGGCTCGATCCACCTGGAGATGGAAGACGCTTTCTGGGTGGTGCTTAACGACAGGATGCGCCTGAGGAAGACCAGGAAGTCGGCGAGCTGGGACTCCACAACTTTACTACTGCACCTCATCTCTGCTCCTACTGTCTCTACACACACACACACACACACACACACACACACACACACTCCCTCTTTAATGAACAAGCACAAAACTTCATTCATAGATATATGAATATGGCGTGTTCTAAGGCGTTTCCACATGTGTTCTAATAATACTAATATTGTTGGACTGAAGTTTACCCAAGTCTGATGATGGCCTGATGTTCATGTTAATCTGATGATGTCTGAGGTTGACAATGTTTATGTCAGTCTGATGTTGGTCTGATGTTTATGTCAGTTTGATATTGGTCTGATGTTTATGTCAGTCTGATGTTGGTTTAATGTTTATGTCAGTCTGATGTTGGTTTAATGTTTATGTCAGTCTGATGTTGGTTTAATGTTTATGTCAGTCTGATGTTGGTTTAATGTTTATGTCAGTCTGATGTTGGTCTAATGTTTACGTCAGTCTGATGTTGGTCTGATGTTTACGTCAGTCTGATGTTGGTCTGATGAAACCTGGACCCCATTCTTGAGGTATTATGGAGCCAATTCCCCTCCATTATTGTGGTATTTCACCCAAAGAAATGATTATGGTCTGATTGTGATGTTTTGTCTGACGCTTCAAGAGTGAAGGTGAGGCAGGTGAGGTTGTGGTATCCACTGACTCACTCTCTTGTTTGGGTGTTTTAGGACTGCCATCCTGTTCCGAGTCATAACCTGCACCACTCTCTAGCGCCTCCTGTTGGTGGAGGGCATGCAGCAAACCCTGCAGCTGTTCACACATCACGTCCATCAGAGCCTGGGACACATCCAGTGGCAAGGCACTATCATAGGAGCTGCACGCACACACACACACACACACACACACACACACACAAACAAACACAGGCACACGCACAGGCACCCACACACACACACACAGGCACGCGCACAGGCATCCACACACACACACAGGCACCCACACACACATACACACCCACACACACACACAGTTCAATATTCAGACACCCTGAATGTTCAGTCAGAAAGTCAGCATAGCATGCGGACCTGTAATTTTAATATATAACAAACCCTTTATTCTGTTACATAATTATATGTGTGTGTGTGTGTGTGTGTGTGTGTGTGTGTGTGTGTGTGTGTGTGTGTGTGTGTGTGTGAGTGTGTGTGTCTACGCGTGTCCTTTCAGGCATGCCTGTCCCACCTGGCAGTCATGACCAGTATCTGAAGGAGGCGGGCGGAGGAGAGTCTCACGGCTCCGCCCAGCAGCACGCTCCCGGAGACGGACGCAGCCAGCCAGCGCTGGCTCACCTGCACACAGGTGTTCTGGGTCAGCGTGGCCAGAAGCTCCAGGAGACCCTCCCTCACCACCACCACCAGGTCTGCGGGCTGGTACTGGAAGTTCAGAGCAAACACGGCAGCCAGCAGCAGGTGCTGACATGAACCTGTGGGCGGAGACAGAAGGCGGAGCAACATGGTCAACACAGCATCACATGACACTGAACCATCCTTTGAAATACACAAGACTAAGGTGACATCTTTGACAACAATGCTGTTTTATTATTACATAATTATACAGCGATATTAGGATATATGGCTGTCAATACATTTAAAAAGTGTCTGTGTGTCTTCATGTTCAATAAAAAGCATTTGTCTGAGTGCATGAATGTGTGTGCTTGTGTGCCCAGTGGTGGATGGTGCTCTGCCACTAGGGTCTGTCCTCTCTCCCCTTCCTGCACCTCATTCAGTCCCCCAGGGGGCTGTGGATCCCGGTAGAGAGTACGCTGTGCGCAATTGGCTGCCGCTTCTCGCCGGTGTGTGTGTGATTGGTTGTGTAAGAACTGTACCTGTTGACTGGGCTTTAGTAGCATCACTGTAAAGCCAGACAGAAGTGGAGGAGCAGTGTTGGTGTAGTAGTGAAGTTACAGACGTGGAGGGGCAGTGTTGGTGTAGTAGTGAAGTTACAGACGTGGAGGGGCAGTGTTGGTGTAGTAGTGAAGTTACAGACGTGGAGGGGCAGTGTTGGTGTAGTAGTGAAGTTACAGACGTGGAGGGGCAGTGTTGGTGTAGTAGTGAAGTTACAGACGTGGAGGGGCAGTGTTGGTGTAGTAGTGAAGTTACAGACGTGGAGGGGCAGTGTTGGTGTAGTAGTGAAGTTACAGACGTGGAGGGGCAGTGTTGGTGTAGTAGTGAAGTTACAGACGTGGAGGAGCAGTGTTGGTGTAGTAGTGAAGATACAGACGTGGAGGGGCAGTGTTGGTGTAGTAGTGAAGTTACAGACGTGGAGGGGCAGTGTTGGTGTAGTAGTGAAGTTACAGACGTGGAGGGGCAGTGTTGGTGTAGTAGTGAAGTTACAGACGTGGAGGGGCAGTGTTGGTGTAGTAGTGAAGTTACAGACGTGGAGGAGCAGTGTTGGTGTAGTAGTGAAGTTACAGACGTGGAGGAGCAGTGTTGGTGTAGTAGTGAAGTTACAGACGTGGAGGGGCAGTGTTGGTGTAGTAGTGAAGATACAGACGTGGAGGGGCAGTGTTGGTGTAGTAGTGAAGATACAGACGTGGAGGGGCAGTGTTGGTGTAGTAGTGAAGTTACAGACGTGGAGGGGCAGTGTTGGTGTAGTAGTGAAGTTACAGACGTGGAGGGGCAGTGTTGGTGTAGTAGTGAAGTTACAGACGTGGAGGGGCAGTGTTGGTGTAGTAGTGAAGTTACAGACGTGGAGGGGCAGTGTTGGTGTAGTAGTGAAGTTACAGACGTGGAGGGGCAGTGTTGGTGTAGTAGTGAAGTTACAGACGTGGAGGGGCAGTGTTGGTGTAGTAGTGAAGTTACAGACGTGGAGGGGCAGTGTTGGTGTAGTAGTGAAGTTACAGACGTGGAGGGGCAGTGTTGGTGTAGTAGTGAAGTTACAGACGTGGAGGGGCAGTGTTGGTGTAGTAGTGAAGTTACAGACGTGGAGGGGCAGTGTTGGTGTAGTAGTGAAGTTACAGACGTGGAGGGGCAGTGTTGGTGTAGTAGTGAAGTTACAGACGTGGAGGGGCAGTGTTGGTGTAGTAGTGAAGTTACAGACGTGGAGGGGCAGTGTTGGTGTAGTAGTGAAGTTACAGACGTGGAGGGGCAGTGTTGGTGTAGTAGTGAAGTTACAGACGTGGAGGGGCAGTGTTGGTGTAGTAGTGAAGTTACAGACGTGGAGGGGCAGTGTTGGTGTAGTAGTGAAGTTACAGACGTGGAGGGGCAGTGTTGGTGTAGTAGTGAAGTTACAGACGTGGAGGGGCAGTGTTGGTGTAGTAGTGAAGTTACAGACGTGGAGGGGCAGTGTTGGTGTAGTAGTGAAGTTACAGACGTGGAGGGGCAGTGTTGGTGTAGTAGTGAAGTTACAGACGTGGAGGGGCAGTGTTGGTGTAGTAGTGAAGATACAGACGTGGAGGAGCAGTGTTGGTGTAGTAGTGAAGATACAGACGTGGAGGGGCAGTGTTGGTGTAGTAGTGAAGTTACAGACGTGGAGGGGCAGTGTTGGTGTAGTAGTGAAGTTACAGACGTGGAGGGGCAGTGTTGGTGTAGTAGTGAAGTTACAGACGTGGAGGGGCAGTGTTGGTGTAGTAGTGAAGTTACAGACGTGGAGGGGCAGTGTTGGTGTAGTAGTGAAGTTACAGACGTGGAGGGGCAGTGTTGGTGTAGTAGTGAAGATACAGACGTGGAGGGGCAGTGTTGGTGTAGTAGTGAAGTTACAGACGTGGAGGGGCAGTGTTGGTGTAGTAGTGAAGTTACAGACGTGGAGGGGCAGTGTTGGTGTAGTAGTGAAGTTACAGACGTGGAGGGGCAGTGTTGGTGTAGTAGTGAAGTTACAGACGTGGAGGGGCAGTGTTGGTGTAGTAGTGAAGTTACAGACATGGAGGGGCAGTGTTGGTGTAGTAGTGAAGTTACAGACGTGGAGGGGCAGTGTTGGTGTAGTAGTGAAGTTACAGACGTGGAGGGGCAGTGTTGGTGTAGTAGTGAAGTTACAGACGTGGAGGGGCAGTGTTGGTGTAGTAGTGAAGTTACAGACGTGGAGGGGCAGTGTTGGTGTAGTAGTGAAGTTACAGACGTGGAGGGGCAGTGTTGGTGTAGTAGTGAAGTTACAGACGTGGAGGGGCAGTGTTGGTGTAGTAGTGAAGTTACAGACATGGAGGGGCAGTGTTGGTGTAGTAGTGAAGTTACAGACGTGGAGGGGCAGTGTTGGTGTAGTAGTGAAGTTACAGACGTGGAGGGGCAGTGTTGGTGTAGTAGTGAAGTTACAGACGTGGAGGGGCAGTGTTGGTGTAGTAGTGAAGTTACAGACGTGGAGGGGCAGTGTTGGTGTAGTAGTGAAGTTACAGACGTGAAGGGGCAGTGTTGGTGTAGTAGTGAAGTTACAGACGTGGAGGGGCAGTGTTGGTGTAGTAGTGAAGTTACAGACGTGGAGGGGCAGTGTTGGTGTAGTAGTGAAGTTACAGACGTGGAGGGGCAGTGTTGGTGTAGTAGTGAAGTTACAGACGTGGAGGGGCAGTGTTGGTGTAGTAGTGAAGTTACAGACGTGGAGGGGCAGTGTTGGTGTAGTAGTGAAGTTACAGACGTGAAGGGGCAGTGTTGGTGTAGTAGTGAAGTTACAGACGTGGAGGGGCAGTGTTGGTGTAGTAGTGAAGTTACAGACGTGGAGGGGCAGTGTTGGTGTAGTAGTGAAGTTACAGACGTGGAGGGGCAGTGTTGGTGTAGTAGTGAAGTTACAGACGTGGAGGAGCAGTGTTGGTGTAGTAGTGAAGTTACAGACGTGGAGGGGCAGTGTTGGTGTAGTAGTGAAGTTACAGACGTGGAGGGGCAGTGTTGGTGTAGTAGTGAAGTTACAGACGTGGAGGGGCAGTGTTGGTGTAGTAGTGAAGTTACAGACGTGGAGGGGCAGTGTTGGTGTAGTAGTGAAGTTACAGACGTGGAGGGGCAGTGTTGGTGTAGTAGTGAAGTTACAGACGTGGAGGGGCAGTGTTGGTGTAGTAGTGAAGTTACAGACGTGGAGGGGCAGTGTTGGTGTAGTAGTGAAGTTACAGACGTGGAGGGGCAGTGTTGGTGTAGTAGTGAAGTTACAGACGTGGAGGGGCAGTGTTGGTGTAGTAGTGAAGTTACAGACGTGGAGGGGCAGTGTTGGTGTAGTAGTGAAGTTACAGACGTACCCTTCTGCCTCTTTTCCAGGGCCACTTTCTGCCTGAGCACACGCACCACCTGCTGGTAGAGTGTGTGTGCTGCAGTCTGGAGTTCCCTCTGGGCACTCATAGAGGCTGACTGGGTGCCAGCCTGCAGGAGAGGACACACACACACACACACACACACACACACACACACACACAAACAGACACACACACAAACAGACACAAACACAAACAGACACAAACACACACACACACACACAAACTTTTGAAGCACGTCATTAGCGAGGTACTTGTTCCACTGAAAGAACCGCAGTATTAACAGTCACCATATGGTGCAGGCCTACTCACGGTGTAGTGGTACATCTTGTCGCTAGGTGCTGCCTGATCGCCTGTGATTGGAGCTCCCAGTCCGAAACAGCCGGACAGGAAGTAGAGCTGCACCGACTGCAGGAGTCCTGGGAAGCGTGGGGGCAGCAGAGAGCTCGGGACACCACCCTTCTCCTCCATCTCAGCCAGGAAGGAAGAGATCTGACACAACGCCTCCAGACGCACCTGCGCAGAGACGCACAGCAGTAGGAATGTTTTAAGAATTTGTGTGTGTGTCTCTTTTTAGGAGATACAGTCTAAAAACGGGTGTGAATATTAACCTGAGGGAGGAGGACACACGAAACTGGACACTAGAACTATTTGAGATTTTCAAAACTTCTGCTCAGATTACACGGACATCCTCTACACAGAGATTTGCTCAAATACTGCTCTGCCATCTGAAAGCAGCCTCTCTCATAAAATTACTGCTTTCCTCTTTACAGCTGAGCGAACCTTAAACCAGCTAGAACCCTAGATGCACCATCTAGAACCCTAGCAACACCAGCTAGAGCCTTTTCTAAGCCAACTAGAACCCTAGCTACACCAGCTAGAACCTTGGACACACTTTTCTTGGTCCTTTGCCAGGTTCTGTAGGGGTATTTCTGTCCTGCACGAGAAGCTCTTGTTCAAAGTCATAACATATCGCTAAGCCGCCCTCATCCTGCCTGCTGTGTCATTCACCACAGCCAATAACGCTGGTTTGTCTGTGTTTCCAGGGAAACGCCACCATCAATCATCATGTGCCCTGACACACCATCAACCTGTGATTTTGAGGATTTAACTAATATTAATTTTTAATAATAACATGTATATTTCTTGGATATAACATCGGTACATTCTTACTAACTATGCAAAATTATTAATTATGCAAACTTAACTATTCAGATGATTTTAAACCATATTAGACTTTAGTAATGGCTAAAGGTGGGGGGGTAGGCCCAGCACCAACCTCGGCCCTCTGCTGCTGCTGGGTCATGGCCAGGGGGATGGCCCTGGGGTCAGCCTGGCCACCCGACACCCTCTCCACCAGGGCTGACATCCTCCACAGCCCTTCACACAGGAAACTCAGGACCTGAACATGAGGAACAGAGAGAGTCTAACAGCAGCACAGCAAACAAGAACAAAGATATACACACATTCAGAGTATCTGTAACAGCAACATAGCGCACACAGTGAACAAAAACATAAACATACGCACGCACACGCACACACGCACAGCGGCAACAACAGTAATAATAATGCATTTCGAGTGCAGTTCAAATCACGTAAAAGCTTAAAATGGAAAATGCAGACTAAATAAAAACTAAATAAAAAATCACCAAGACATCATAAAATGTTAGTGTAACATTTAAACATAACATTTAAACATAAATGTTTAAATGTTTATTTACATGTTTATGTGAACATAAAATTTGTGTGTGTGTGTGTGTGTGTGTGTTAGATCTGTAAGAGCAGGGGTGTGTTTGTGACCTTTTAGAACAAGGGTGTGTGTGTGAGAGAGAGAGAGAGAGAGAGAGAGAGAGAGAGAGAGAGAGAGAGACCTGTTCTAGCAGGGATGGGTTTGTATTTATCTCTTCATGGGGACAATATACTGTTTACACACCAACCGTATGGGGTCACAAAACATCATGGGGACAAAAAACCTGCTCCCCACAAGGGGGACCCATTAATATCAGTCCCACCAGGATTTCGCGGGCCTTTTTTGTGATTGTTGCGGGCTAAAATGTTTGATGTTGCGGGTGTTTTTCAAAAAAATTGCGATGGAAGTTGCGGTGTGTTTTTGCTTTTTTGTGAGTACATTACAATAGGGAGTAAATGTTGTATGGATTCCTCTATTTAGTAGTCCATTTTAATTATCTATTTACCTATTTATTCAGGGTTGCCAACTTTTCAAGATCGCTTGAAGTGAGATTTGAACCTGGAGGGGGTGGCGAACATTAATTTTTGACGGGGGGAGGGGGGGGGGCGGGGTTAGCAAACGTAAGTTGTTACCTAAATGTGTGTGATGATGTTCTCCACAGTGGACTCTATAGTCTGAAGTTGGTATTGCAGGGGGTGGGGTAACGCCCGCCCGACTAACACACTGTATATTTAATTTATGCTAATCCTACCTACGGCAAACACCCTAACCTTGATCACAGTTGTGAAGGTAAAATATACAAAATTTTGATCTAATAAATATTAATTAAATTAGATTACAGTGTATTTTACATGATCAAGTCTATGGAAAGTAATAATTTAAACAAAATTGATCACGTTTTCATGATCTAACAAGCTGAACATTCAGCAAGTCAATACAAGTACTTATTTTGTGTAGGAATAGAAGAATACTACAACTCCCATCATCGCCATTAATTTCTCATGGATCTTATGTAAGGTCGTCCACGCCGGTTCCTGTCCCTGCGACCCAGAAGAGGTCGTCCACGCCGGTTCCTGTCCCCGCGACCCAGGAGAGGTCGTCTACGCCAGACCCTGCCTGTTCCCGCTGCCTGTCTGCCGGCTCCTGTTCCCGCTGCCCGGCCGCACCTGTGCCCGCTGTCCGGCCGCGCCTGTGCCCGCTGCCCGGCCGCGCCCGCTGCCCGCCCGCGCCTGTGCCCGCCGCCCGGCCGCACCTGTGCCCCAAGAGACTGTGCTGCCCCCTGTTGGGCATGGACTCTGTGTACTGTCTGCTCCGCCCTGTGTTCCTGCTCCTGTGCCCGGGTTCCCCATGTTCCCCAGTCCTGTCCCTGGTTTTGTTTTGGTTCCTGTCCCTGTGGTTGTGTCTGTCAAGGTCTGTGTTCCTGTTCCTGTGTCTGTTTCCTGTGGTGTCATCTCTGTCCCAGTCCCCATGTCTGTTCCCCAAGTAATCACCCACTTTGTTCCTGTCCCAGTCTCGGTTGTCCAAGCCGTGTTTGCCTCCGTGTGTGCCTCTGCCCTGTCCCCTGGCCCCACTCCCGTGTCTGTCCCCGGTCCTGTCCTGTCTAGTCCTGCTCCCGTGCCTTGCCCTGTCCCTGCCTGTATCGCCATGCCCCGGCTCGGCTCCAGGCCCGTCTCTGGTTCCCCTGTCTTTGTCCCTGCCATGCCCCAGGCCCCATGTCCTGTTCTGCCCGGTCCTGTCCCTCTGGTCTGTCCTGTGTCTGCTGTTCCTGTCCCTCGGTGTGTGCCGTGGTTCCCTGTCCTGTCCTAGTCTGTGTCCCTGTCCTGTCTGCCCTTGCGTGCCCCGGAGTGGCACGCTTTGAGGGGGGGTTCTGTCATGTAGGGCAACGCCCCCTCTCGTAGCTGTCACTCTGGGTTCCCTCATGTCTGTGTTCCCTGCCTGTTTGTCCCGCCCTGCTCGTTTATTTTGATGATTCCTCGTTTGTTACCACGCCCCTGTGTCATTGTCATCACCTGTCCCTAGTTTGGTTCTGTGTATAAAAGTCCCTGTGTCTCCCATGTCCGTATCGGTCTTTTTGTGTTCGTAAGTTTGAGCTTTGCGTTTGTTATCCGTCTACATCTGCCTGTTCCGTGTTTTCCCCCTCGTCGTTAGTTTCTTGTCTGAATATGCCCGTTGTCCTTTCTTGTTCTGGCTGCCCTCCCGGTTTGACCCATGCCTGTCCGTTTAACACTGCTTTTGGAATTTCCTTGAATAAATCTCGCTCTCCTCAGCGTTTGTGTCCGCCTCCCTGTTCTGCCCCGCGCAGAACGTTACAACAACACAGTGGGGAACCGTCAGGGCCCTCTACATCCTCTCAGAGGACCTAAAATATTCTTAATACATTATATATATAATTATCCAATTTTATTTTATCTACTTACAGTTTTACAATCGACATCTAAAAATTACAAAAATATAAGCAAATAAATTATTCACCTATTCTATTCACCTGTCTATTCAATCTGTGTTGGAAGGTGAGGGGTTAAGTGGAAGCCTGTGAGTTTGTGTCTCCCCCTATCAGGACTGTGATGCCCGCTGTTCGTTTACAAGAGGGCCTGGCGGTTATAATTCAGCACAATACCAGTTTTAAATGACAGTAAAATTGACCAATCATATCTTCCCTCTTAGTGGGCGGGCTTAACTGTATGATAATTTCCGCCCGCTGTGGCGACACTAGCTGTCGTTAGCCTACCGCCGCTAGCTAGTTTCAATTCAGTCCTTTGACGTCCTCATTTACATATTCCGCTTCCGAGAACCACGGAACTGTGAAACCTTATTTTGTTTGGAAACTTATTTAGCTTAACAAGTTATCTAGTACAAATGTTATTGTTTATTGCGGTTCTAAGTCTATATTGTCGTCTCGGTTTTTTTCTTTATTCTTTATTGCAGTTTATTAGGAGAGGAAAAAATTCTTTTTGGGGGGTTGGGGTGTAGCAGGCCCAGGTTTAATGGTCACGGTTCGCTACTGGCACAACATAACATTAGACTTTTCTTGCTGATTATTGGGTGGTATTCCAGATTAAACATTTTAGTTAAGAAATTGAGTGCTGGAGAAGATTTCCTTTACTGTAACTCATTATTTTTTCTAGTCAGTGTCAGATTGTTTTTCTATTGTGGTTTAATATTAATTATCATTGTTGTTACCATGTTTGCCATTAATTAATGAATCTATGGCAGCCCATAGCAGTATTATTTGACCTATTCAATATTTGGTGAGTGTGACATATTTCTTTGACATTGCAGGTACTGCAGAGTATTTGATGCTGTGCTACTGATCATAGTAAGTACTTTTATTTATTTTAGTAAGTACATTTATTGAATCATAACAGTCAAGTTTGCAATTATGTTTTCTTGTCAGATATGTTCATATCAGTGTAACGGCTCAGTTGCTTATGTGAGACACATGAAAATTCACAGAAATATGCACAATTTAAAACTGCAGTGTTGTATCCCTAATTGCAAAAGGACCTTTAGAAAATGTCACCCAGCTTCTGATGGCTCAGTTCTCAGAGAACACCACAGGACTAGTTCTTCATGCAGAGCTACACATGTGTGTGTTGTGTGTGTGTGTATGTATGTCATGTGTCAATTTATCAAGGGTACACTTTGTAGTTTGCTGTGTTTGTCCTAGGAATCTGCCACTACAGCTGACATTGAGAGTACAATCTCCATTCCTGCAACTCCTCGTCTGATGCTACTTGGTGTGTTTACATCACTGAATAGGCAAGCAACAACATTCTCTGATTTCTTTTGTTATATGAATACATTGTTGGTTTTCAAATGTTTACACTTTCTCTTGGTTGGAGAAATAATCAGTACATATTTTTAAAAAATCTGACAGGAAATTCTTTGTTATGTTTCAGGTGGAACAGCAGGACACTGTATTCAGCGCTGGATGGTCAGCCTTGAGGGCCATGTAATATGTGAGGGAATCCAACCCACCTTCTTGACAGGGCTTGTTGCCTTATTTTCTACCTTCCACATCTTCAATCTTGAATACCAAGAAGAGGCCTCATGCACTCTTGAATTCATCCAAAGGATAGGTATTTTCACTAAAACATATGTTTCTTATCTCTTCAATGGTATGCTATTGTGAACAAAACATTTTCTGTTTTTTGTTGTTGTTAATGTAAGTGAGTAACACAACTTGAGTTTTACACTGCCTGAAGAGACACTATTATTTTTCAGGCGCTTCACTGGTTTAAACCCTGAGTGTGGCACCAAGGCTGGACGGGGCAAAGTCTTGTAAAAAAAAACTGGCAAAGCCACCAGCAAAAAGATGACGGTCAACCCACATGTATCCACTCTGCTGAGAAGACTGATGGACTTTCACTGGGACTTCATTTAAAATGGTGAGATTATTCAGTCCCATTACACACACACACACACATACACACACAAAGACACCAGCTTGTCTCATTGCTTTAATTCTTTTTCCCTCACAACCTTTCTCTCTCTCCTACAGGGTAGAAAGTCTGAATTGCTGTTATTCACATCTGAAGTTTGTCTTTGGTTTGTTCCTGTTTTATTATCGGAACTGTTATGTTGTGACTAGTTTCATGTCAATATTTCCAAGTCTGAATGACTTGTTCTTTTATTGCACTATTTTCAGTCAAAGGGTTGTGTTTTTTTTTTTGTTTGTTTGTTTTTTTATACAAAGAAGGCACTATTTGAATGTAGAGAATTTAAATTTATGTTAAAATAAATGGCAAAGTGCATTAGGAAGCTGTGTTTTTTTCACATTGCAATTACATGCTGCTGCTCTAAATTCACAAAGCACATTCTGTTGTAGTTTGTAGATTTTGTGAAGACTGATAATGTATTTTTTAATAAATTAGTTGAGTGTAAAGTTTTCAATAACAAAACTGTAAATTTTAGTAACAGTAAAAATGTGTTAAATTTACAGCAACATAATGGGAAATCAACTGCAGTTGTTTACCGTTTTTTTTTTTTACAGTCCTTCACTGTATTTCTCATTAACAGTACAAAACTGTAAATTTTAATGACAGTAAAAAAATGTTAATTTTACAGTAACAATGGCAACCCAGCTGCCAGGTCTTTACTGTTATTTTACAGGAAAATTTGTTACAGTGTAGTTAAACCGGTTTGATTTCATTCATGTATTAAAAAAATTTATTTAATGCGCAACATTTCTTTGTCAAGCAGTGTATGCTTTGAAATATATGTAGTAAAATAATAATTAAAAAGTAGATGGACGATGGAGGGGGTTCAGAGGTAGAGTGATGGATGGTGGAGGGGTGTGGGAGGTAGAGTGATGAATGGTGGAGGGAGTTGGGGAAGTGGATTGATTGATGTTGGATGGGGTTGAGAGGTAGAGTGATGAATGGTGGAGGGGTGTGGTGAGTGGGTAGGTCATCATTTTAGTTTTTACAACCATAGTGTTTAATGAAGAGTGCTTTAATCAGATTAGTGGTGATTATTAACTTATTAACACAACTTAATATTTTTGCAGGACGTGGTGTCTTCTCCTTAGTTCCATTTTCCAAGGGTGATTTTGTGGTTGAGTACAGGGGTGATCTGATTGATTTTAGTGAAGCTCAGTTCATGCACTGTGTTCATGTTTGACTTCAAATGGAAGGGAAAAATGCGGTGGTAAGCATCTTGTTTTGTCAATCATTTAAAGTCTGTTAACACTGTATATGTGAAAGGATGACATGAAGGAATGAAATTGAAGTGGGTTTTCTGAATCTTGACATTGAAATGGCACATGCAATCTTGTATGGTCAGTAATTGCTTAATGGTCTTTTTAGTACATGACTTTTCTTAAAGAAACCATCAGATAACAACATAGCTGTGGTCTTGACTCACTGTGCATATCACACAGGTACAGAAAAAGGCTTTGTACTTGTACTTTATTGGTTGTACATAGTGAAGATCTAAATCACTAATCATAATTTGTGGAACAGTTACTGATCATATGAAATTAAACTATTATCTCAGGCCTAGATTGACCCCTTTCAAAAGTTGGATTTTCCTCTTTCTTGTCAAAAAATTAACAGGGTCTTACGAAGTTTGTTTTGTTGAAGAGCAATGAATGAACGAGAGACTGCTTAAAACACTGATATATACTTTGACCACTATCAATGTGCACTAAGATTATGAAATCAGCTGCATTTGAATTTTATAGATGAAATATTACAATCCTAAGATGACTGCCCGGATCAGCCCTGTATCTCGTCAGTTAGAGCCTGTGAAGGATCATGCCACTGACATCACTTCAGGCCAGGTACGTTTGGTTTTTTTTTTTTTTATCAAAGTGTTTTTATTGAACATCTTAAGCATTAATACACTATATGATACATATAGTGTATACATATATATATATATATATATATATATATATATATATATATATACACATTTATTTTTGTCATTATTTCAACCCCCCACCCGAAACAACCCCCAACTGTTGCACAAATATAAATATAGATTTGAAAAGATTAATAAAGTATAGGAGAGAGGAAAAAAAAAAGATTAGCGAGGGATCCAAAACCAGTTGCCAGATATCAAGGAATTTGTAGGCACAACCTCTTATAGAATACCTTATTTTTTCCATAGTCAAATTGTATAAAAGGTCAGTAAACCACATTTTAAAATTTGGAGGGGACTTATCTTTCCATTTAAGTAGTATTTGCTTTCGAGCTAAAAGAGTAGTAAAGGCTATAAGGAATTTATTATTTTGATTTAAATGAGGATACTGTGGTGCAATGCCAAATATAGAGATTATAGCATCAGGCTCTATTACTGTCCCCAATATATCAGAGATAAACCTAAATATAGCCTTCCAAAAACGTAAACCTTTTTGAAATTGTAATCTGGACATTGGTGCAGCTTTACTTGTCCTATTGAATGACGATAAGAATTTATAGTCCTCACAGCATACTACATGGAGTTTTTCCTCGCCACTGTCGCCTTTGGCTTGCTCATTAGGGTTCTGGACCCATAGTATTGTTAACCTTTTAAATCCTGTAAAGCGCTTTGTGACAACATGTGTTGTGAAAAGCGCTTTACAAATAAACTTTGATTGATTGATTGATTGATACTACATTAAGATTTCAATTTCCTGCAGATTTCATTTGAGAACACTTTGAAATGTTAAATTGTGCTGTGGCTACTCAATGCAGCCTATATCAATGCAGCCTATATTGTGGAAAGATTTATGGACTTTATGGAATTATTGTTTACACTCAATCTCTCAAATAATTTTGTGCATCAGTGATGTTTTTTTTCATTTGTTGAAGAGTTCAACATCAGAAGACTCAGAAGACATTGTTGAAGAGGGTGTTTGTGTACCAAGATTAAAAAGGACTAGAAGTGTTATAGTAAGTGTGCATCATTTTTTAAGTGGATTAATTCAGCTTCACTGGCATGTTCATTTATATCTTAAAAACACCCATATATATGCCATGGCATTTACTTTAAAATGGTGGAAAATGTGAAGCTGCATTTTTGTATGGAAAGTCTTAAATATTCCAAAAATCATGTAGGAGACAAATGCTTGTTATTGGTTTGTTTTATGAACAGATTTTATTATTTGAAGCTTACTGTCTTCAAAATTGAATAAATTATCTTATAATTTTTTAGATGAGGGAGTTCATTCCTGAAGAGTCAGATGAGCTATGTGATTCTACTACAAACAGTGAAGAGGAGTACATTCCTAACTTTAAAGAGGAAAGCAATGAGAGTAGTTCAGAGAGTAGCATGTCCCTTAAACCTCTGAAACATAGCCATCCATGTTCCACAGCTGAAGCTATCCACTCTAAATCTAGTCTTGATAGCACACCTTTAGGTGTCATGGGTGTTGAAGAGGGAGGCAGCCATGAAGTCATGGATATAGGTAAAAGGCCTGGCAAACGTCAAATGATAGAGAGTGATGGAGGCTCCAGCAGTTCTGAGCATGTGCAACAAGAAGAGACAGTAGTAGTTAATGCAGTCAAAAGACAATGAGATGGTCATAGAGTATATGACAAGAAACATTACTGTCTGTTTTGTTTGAAAACTTTTAGCAAGACATTTGCAGTATGTCCATTCCAATGAAAGAGAAGTGGCTGTAGCATGCAGTTTTCCAAAGGCTTCCAAACAGAGAAAAATGCATTTGGATGATTTACTTTGCAGAGGGAACTATGTCCCTAATGCTGCTGTAATTAAAACAGGCAATGGTGAACTGGTTCCATGTAAACGACCACCAAAGGAAGCACGAGGCACTGACTTCATGCATTGTGCATATTGCCAAGGGTTCTTCACCAGGAATGGTTTTTGGAGACACGTGTCCAGTCTCTCTGTGCATTCACACAGCCTGTACCTTCACACATAATCAAATCACTTTTTCTCTGGCAAAGAAACTTGGAATAAGCCTAATGAAGCTAAGCAAACTTGTGAAAGCTAAAGCTTTGATTGAAAAAGACCACTTCTTAGCACAGAAACTCAGTAGCTTTCAAGAAATACATACAGAACGGTGGTGTGAATTGATTTCTGCAACAGCTGCACGAAATCTTGAGGAGTCAAAGTGGAATGCCCCCACAGTGTTGCCTTTTACAGAAGATGTGCAAAAACTTCATGCGTTTCTCAATAAAATACAAGATGAATCCATCAAGCAGTTATCATCAGAGCCCACAGCAAAATGGTCTGATCTTGCACAGGTCATGTTGACTCAGATCATTCTTTTTAACCGCCGTAGAGAGGGAGAAGTATCAAGTATGCCCCTATCCACTTTCTTATCCAGGGACACCAGTGATCCACATGGTGATATAGATTGGGCCCTTGCTGAAGTTGAGAAACAACTCTGCAGACACTTCTCCAGAATTGTAATCAGAGGGAAAAGAGGACATTCAGTCCCTATTCTGTTAACACCTAAAATGTTGAGTGCGTTAGAACTGCTGGTTAAGAACAGAGACACATGTGGAGTGTTGAAAGAATGTGTACCCGTTTGCTCGGCCATCAGCAATGTCCCATTATAGAGGCTCAGACTGTATCCACAGCTTTGCAAAGTCTTGTAATGCAAGCAGTCCTGGTGCACTGACATCCACAAAACGTGGCATGCTGCCACTCTTTCTACAGTTCTAAACTCGAAGGACACAGACATGGATCAGTTAGCAAACTTCCTGGGGCATGACATCAGAATTCATAGGGAATACTATCGCCTTCCTGAGAAGACCCTCCAACTTGCAAAAGTCAGCAAATTCTGATGGCATTAGAACAAGGGAGACTTGGGGACTTTCAATTTGGATGAGATCAATATTGACCCAAATGGTATATAACAATGTACCTCTGTCTCTCTTATTATCCAATCATTCATTCATGCAACAGTACAGATGTTTTAATGTTGCAAACTATGAGCCTTATTTACTTATTTGTCAATACATTGTTTTTTCTGAACTACACAGAGGAGATTGAGATCATTGATGATGAAGGAAAAAGTGAGGAAGAGTTTGAAAATATACATTGTTTACATTGACAATATCAACACCCAGAACTTTTATTCTAGTTACCTTATACTTAGCCTGATTGTGTGATTTTTTTTGTGACCTGTGTATTCGTCTGTATAATTTGTTTTTGTGTAATTTGTGTGTTAATGACCCGCCCAATGGATGATGGGCTCCCTTTTGAGTCTTGGTCCTCCCGAGGACTTGTATTTCATCAAAACTAAATCAGAATTACAATCTTTAATTCTTAACTAAAGCAGCTCCAGGACCAGAGCTAAACACCCCATCTTACACAGGTAATTGCTATGAAACTATAAGATTTTAGTATTATTTTGTAGACCAACAGAGATGATACATATTGTTGAAACATTTTTTAGATGTAATTGTAATGATGAAAATATAATAGTTGAAATATAATATTGAAAACTGTTAATGTTGAAAACTTTCAGCAAAAGCAACACAGGAAGGGTCAACTGAAACATCGGTTCCACTGTTTGACACTGCAGTTGTGTCCCAGGAACACAGTAAGAATTCCCTTCAGATACTCTCTATAAAATAATGCGCAATTTCTAAGTTTCGGCAGAAAAAAAAGCGAATTAAGCCTTGTTTCCATTCATTACAGTTATGCGAATAAACTTTAGATCACGTGAGAGGACGCCAAACAATAGTGGTTTTTACATCCATCTGGCAGTTACGCATTTTTGCACGTTGAGGCATCCATCCAGTTTTTCCGAATTTTGGCGATGCGATAGTCTAACTTTTCCACCTCCTCCTAGCGTAAAAATCTTTTTGTGATATTTAGGGTTTTTTTTCTAATTTTGGACTTTTTCCATCCAGCTTTTTTCATGTGCATTTTCAAAATGCACAAAAACTCGGTGGATGGAAAACCCTCTTCAGTTAAGGTGATGTTTTGTTTCACAGTGTATTTGCCACACATCGTTGTAATGCCCAGTCAAACTTATGTTTTATGAGAGTTGTACAACATTATTGAAATAGTTTAACTAACTCCTTATTTACCTCATCATACTCCATTTGCTTTTATATCAATATTTATTTCTCACATTTAGGTAAAACATCAACCCAGAACAAAAGAAAAGCTTGGGAAGTCGAGGAGATCCAGGCTGTGGAAAGACATCTCAAACACTTTATTGTTTCATGTCGTGTCCCAGGGAAGGCAGTCTGTGAGAGATGCATAAGTGCTGAGCCTTTAGCACTTAAAAACAGAGACTGGTAAAGTGTCAAATTCTTTGTTCACAATCACATTGTGGCTTACAAAAGAGGCATAAATTAGAACTTTAAATGTTTTTTTCTTAATTATGTAAACATCAACGGTCATACTTTTTGGGGGTTTTTTTCTACATAAAAAAAGCCTCAGTGTATTATTTTTAGGGCATTGGAAAAGCCATAAGGAGGCAAATCAAAAACTGCAATTATTTTCACACTGCTTTAGTTATACTGTTCAGCTCTGCTGTTGACTCCTGTCACACTTTTGTTTTATATATTATTTTTTGTAACTGGCCTTGACAGGAATAAAAAAGGGGGTCATTTGTTACACAAGATAGCTTTTTGTATGCAATTATTTGTGTGTATATGTATGTATATGTATGGGTATTGTAACGCGGGGTGTACAGACCGGTACACCGTGTAAGAAAGTGAAGGGAGAATTGAACCCAAATGCCGTTAGAAACAAATAGGGAGAAGTGCTTATCACTCGGGCTGTGTGTATGAAATAAACACACACGAACAAACAGTAAGCACAACAGAAAACACTCTGCATACACGCAGTAGCAAAACGAAACTCAAAAGGACGCGGAAAACTTCAACGTGTAAAAAGGGGAAAAACCCAACAGAAAACAACGTGGAAAACAACATGCAAAAAGACTAAACTAAAGCCGTATAGACACAGGAGGAAAATAACAAAGGCAACTGAAAGAACGTTGAAAAAGTCAACGTGTAAAACGAACTAAGGAAGCCAAGGAAAGTGACTGGCCACAGGCGAACACCGCAACAAAACAAAACCCTTCCCAAAAATAAAAGAGTAACTGACAGGAAGAGATAAGGCTGGAGGAAAACTTGAGATGGGCCAGAAGTGGCGCAGGAGGTAGATACTTGAATAAGTAAAAGTAAAAGATAGAGAAGAGAGAGAAGACAAGAGAGGGCTAGAGAAAGCGAGAGTAAGGTGGCGAGACACCTTAACACTGCAACGCAACAAGAGAGAGAGAAGGCTGAGAACGTGACAGCATGAGACCAAAACGAATCAGCAGTGATCCGTTTCACCAAGCTTCCTGGAAGCCTTGGAAGCCTTGGAAACGGCTGAAATGGATTACAGCTGATTGCGCCCAGCGAGTCTAGGACTGACTCGGGTGCCTCTTGTAGAGGTAGAAGGTGTGGCATCCGAGCCAGCCTTGACAGGTATATATATATAAATTTTCGTTTTTAAATGTCCCCGTGATGTTCTTTAACTAATTGATCTGTGTGTATTGTCCCCATTATTTTGCATACACATGCTAATTTCTGTGTTGTGCAAATCAGATCCTAAGTCCTCATTTGACATGATGGTAACACACTGGGAGCCTTACTTAGTTAAATCAAAAATCTAAGATGACCATTGTATTTGTAGATTTTAATTATGCATGCCTGATTTTTTTCACATCTATAGAACTATGGGAAAATGTTGTCCCGGAAAAGCATGTGCTTGACTAGTGTCCCCACCAAGAGATTAATACAAGAATGTGTGTGTGTGTGTGACCTGTTCTAGCAGGGGTGTGTGTGTGTGTGTGTGTGTGTGTGTGTGTGTGTGTGTGTGTGACCTGTTCTAGCAGGGGTGTGTGTGTGTGTGTGTGTGTGTGTGTGTGTGTGTGTGTGTGTGTGTGTGTGTGTGTGTGTGTGTGTGTGTGTGTGTGTGTGTGTGACCTGTTCTAGCAGGGGTGTGGCCACAGCTCCTGTGTTCAGAGGGACACTGGGACTGATACACTGCCGCAGTCTCTCCCACGCATCCTTCATGATGCCCAGAGAACACAATGGTAACCCTGTGTAAACACACACACACACACACACACGCGCACACACACCTTTGTGAACAAGTTTTGTGAATATATTTTTTGGACAAGCTGCTGTCACAGCTCTGTCTGTGCAGAGTAGATTTGTCCTGTACAGAAATATTCATTCCTCCTCTCAGTCACGTTGTTTACGTCTATGTTAGATTAGGAAGCGGCCCCAGTGGGCTGTGGAGTGTTGTTTAACTTTAGGGTATTAGGGTTTTCCTCTAATGAAGAGCCAGTCAGGAGGGTCTGGTTGTCCTCACACTCCTCCACAACACAGCCTGCTACTCAGAGAAGTGTTGTGACTCACTTACCCATCGGGGGTTTGGCTGAAGCCGTGGAACTCATCGACTGATCTGCCATCTTATGGAGATGAGAGAGAGAGAGAGAGAGAGAGAGGGGGAGAGAGAGAGAGAGAGAGGGAGAGAGAGAGAGAGAGAGAGAGAGAGAGAGAAGTCTTAGATCACCGTGTCCCTCAGGTCACCCCCCCTTTACACCCCTCCACCCCCCACTAGTAGTGGTGATCTACCTCTCTCTCACTGTTCGTCTGACTGTCTGGAACGTGCATCTCTGCTCTCACGTCTTGTTCTTCAAAGGAGTGTGTTGTCCTCCTGCTGGGACAGGGAGTCAAAATAAAGACATGAAGAAATAGATGCTTTTTAAGTTTGACTGTATAAAGAACAACAGGCACAAGGCATAATTTAAGCTCGCACACACACACACACGCTCACTCACCTGGTGGTGTTTTCTGAGTGTGTGTCTACATCCTGGCTCTGCTCCTGCCACGCCGGCCGGACTCCCAGAAGCAGGAAGAGGCAGCGGTTGACCACTAGGTTGCAGGCTGTGGAGAAGGGGAGACAGCGGTGGGCGGAGGGCCCGTGGGCCCACGCCGTCTGGGGCCCCCCCCTCTCCGGGCTGCCTGGGCTCTCTGTGCTGCTGGGCAGAGTGCTGGTGCCTGAAGACTCGTACACCGTCTCATTCTGCTGCATGTGCATGGCTTCACGTGTGGCCAGGAATGACTGCAGCACCTCTGTAGAGCAGACACACACTTTCCTTGCCACTGTCGCCTTTGGCTTGCTCACTGGGGGCTAGGACTCGGCACTTGTAAAGCTGCTTTGTGACAACAACTGTTGTAAAAAGCGCTATATAAATAAAATTTGATTGATTGATTGATTGATTTGAGACACACACATGCACATATGTACACACACACGCACACACACGCACACGCACACACACACACGCACACACACACACACACACACATACATACACACACACACATACACACACATACACACACACGTTTAGCCCACCTTTATTACCATAGCTTTAACTGTTTTTTCAAGGGTAAATCTCAAATGCACAACACACATTTCTGGCATGCTCTTCCTAACAGGGCTGATTACACACACACACACACACACACACACACACACACACACACACACAGCCCGATGTAACAGGTGAGGTAAGTGATTATAGATCAGTGTAAAAGTGCAGATCCCACATGGTCTTTTCTAACCTAAAGGTTAAAGGAAACATCTTCACTTCCACCATGATTTTCAAAAACATGAATCATTGCCTGATCGTGACAGGAAGCAACAGCAGAATATGTGCACAGTTGTGTGTGTGTGTGTGTGTGTGTGTGTGCTCATGCAAAAACACAAAGAAGCAGTTTGTTTACCCGGCAGGTACATACTGATGCTGGGGGCCTCGTCCTCTGTGGGGTCGTCCTGGTTGTGCCCTGGTTGTGCTGCGTGTGCGTCCTGACCGCTGGACTCTGCTTCTGCCCCCGCCTGCTCCCCAGACCCCCCCGCCTCCTGCCCCTCCTCCCCGGGGCTGTGAGAGGCGTCCGAGCCCTGCACGGGCGCAGAGGGTAAACGGAGACTCAGATACTGCTCACAGCTCCACAATCAATAACAATCTTGAACAGCTCTTCACAGGTCAGCAGCACTGAGAGTTGATATTCTAGGAACGAATGTAGCGTTAACAGAACAGAAGAATAAACATGGTTTAGTTCTGGGATGTCCCCAGAGGAGCTGTCCCTCTAGAGGGAGCTGTCCGTCTAGAGGGAGCTGTCCGTCTAGAGGGAGCTGTCCGTCTAGAGGGAGCTGTCCGTCTAGAGGGAGCTGTCCGTCTAGAAGGAGCTGTCCGTCTAGAAGGAGCTGTCCGTCTAGAGGAGCTGTCCGTCTAGAGGAGCTGTCCGTAGAAGGAGCTGTCCGTCTAGAAGGAGCTGTCTGTCTAGAGGGTGCTGAAGTGTCTTCACCTGTTTAGGGAGAGTCGGCGCGGTGTTGCCTGCGTTTCCAGTGTTCTCTTTGTGAAATAGAAGAGTGTTGCGGATTTTGTACACCGCTTCATAGACCTCTATGAGCACATCACAGGGCTCGTACCTGTAGTCACACACACACACACACACACACACACACACACACACACACAACACACACACACACACACAGGAGTGAAAGGATGGCTGGTTTATGATTAGGGCAGTAAAACACAGTGAGTCCCTCTCTGCACTGTCCTGCCTGTTTATTCTGATTTACTGTAACTGCCAGTTTGGGTCTGGGAGTCTCTCAAATGAGTCATTAGAGCTAAAGCATTTACCACAAATATATTATGAGAGAGGTGTGTGTGTGTGTGGGGGGGCAAAGTAGGACAGAGAAACGGAGAGAGACTGATGCACAAGGACAAAAAGAGAGAGGGGGTGGGTGGGGAACACGGGTGGGTGGAGTGAGAGGTGGATGGGTGGGGATGGTGGAGTGAGAGAGGTGAAAGGGGGTGGGTGGAGTAAGAGGGGGTGGGGTGAGTGACAGGGGGGTGTGGAGTGAGAGGGTGTGAAAGGGGGTGGGTGGAGTGAGAGGTGGGTGGGTGGGGATGGTGGAGTGGGTGGAGTGAGAGGGGGTGGGTGGGGATGGTGGAGTGAGAGAGGTGAAAGGGGGTGGGTGGAGTGAGAGGTGGGTGGGGTGAGTGACAGGGGGGTGGGTGGAGTGAGAGGGTGTGAAAGGGGGTGGGTGGAGTGAGAGGTGGGTGGGTGGGGATGGTGGAGTGAGAGAGGTGAAAGGGGGTGGGTGGAGTGAGAGGTGGGTGGGGTGAGTGACAGGGGGGTGGGTGGAGTGAGAGGGTGTGAAAGGGGGTGGGTGGAGTGAGAGGTGGGTGGGTGGGGATGGTGGAGTGGGTGGAGTGAGAGGGCTACACTCACTTGTCCTGGTGGTGGGCCACATCTTGTAGACCTGTGTGCTTCAGCAGAGCAGCAAGACTGCAGCGACACGCTGCCTCCAGCAGAGAATCACCCACTACAGCTCCACCGTCCCAGTCTACAACACACACACACACACACACACACACACACACACACACACACACACACCACCAATTAACCACCCAGTCTGTTTGTTCTTTCTGGTGATCTCTCCTTCCTCCTCCCGTTAGGGCCCCCGTCACCCTCGTCTTCCTCACCTCTGCTGGCAGCGTACTCCTTCAGCTTCCTCCAGAGGGCGCTGGCGGGTTCTCGAGGGGAGCCCAGAGCCAGCTCCACCAGCGTGGCCTTGTCCTCCGAGAGACGCAGGTCCGCCAGACGCCCGTCCCCACAGCTCAGAATCACCGCCTCACCCAGCCAGCTCATGGCCCAGTCTGTGTGCCCCAAAAACACGCGTATTAACCACACAGAACGGCAGGCAGGCCACGCCCCTCAAATCACCAGCCCCCGCCCCCACAACACACGCGCATTAACCACACAGAACGCTCTCAGGCAGGCCACGCCCCTCACATCACCAGGCCCCGCCCCCACAACACACATGCATTAACCACACAGAATGCTCTCCAGGCAGGCCACACCCCTCACATCACCAGCCTCCGCCCCCACAACACACGCGCATTAACCACACAGGACGCTCCCAGGCAGGCCATGCCCCTCACATCACCAGGCCCCGCCCCCACAACACACATGCATTAACCACACAGAATGCTCTCCAGGCAGGCCACACCCCTCACATCACCAGCCTCCGCCCCCACAACACACGCGCATTAACCACACAGAACGCTCCCAGGCAGGCCACGCCCCTCACATCACCAGCCTCCGCCCCCACAACACACGCGCATTAACCACACAGGACGCTCCCAGGCAGGCCATGCCCCTCACATCACCAGGCCCCGCCCCCACAAACACTTTATTACCCAGTTGTTCAAACTCCATCTCCAGTCCGTTCCTCAGGAGGGGGTTACAGAGCCAAAACTCTGCTGTCTTTTCCTGGACAGAAGGGGGGGGTCCCTGTAGCATCCCTCCCAGGCATCGACCAATCGCCAGTGCCACACATCTCTCCAAGTCCATAAGCCACGCCCAGTCATGTGTCTCTGATTCAAGGGCAGAGTCTGTCACCTCCGATAGCTCTGGAGAACCTTAGAGGGTAGACCAGTCATGTCACTACACACAGCATATGACCCTATTTAAACATTAAAAAGTGAACACAATCAAACACAAACTAGGAGGCTGTTAGCCTCCCAAATTCCAGTTTATTAATATGTTATTAATTAGGAGATATTTTTAGTAAGTATATTAAAACTAATGCAAATGTGTGTAGGTAAGAGTGACCAAGAGTGAGGAAGTATCTCTATGTGCAGATCACCATAACACAGCAACAACCTCCATATAAAATAAGCCTAAAATGACCCATCAAACATGTTCAAACCTTTACTTGTATATGTGCATGAGGATTTGTGTGCGCGCGTGTAGTTCTGTGTGCATGTGGTTGTGTGTAGTTCTGTGTGTGTATGCGTGCGCGTGTAGTTTTTTGTGTGTGTGTGTGTGTGTGTGCGTGTGTGTGTGCATGCGCGTGTAGTCCTGTGTGTGTGTGCAGTAGGGCTGAACGATTAATTGCATTTGCGATAATTTCGCGATATTTTAAAACGCGATTCTCTAATCGCACAGGCTGCGATTTAAACTGGTCACGTGACTTGGGAGCGAGCCGAGCCGAGGACGAACGGAACAAACCCGAGCAGGAGGCAGAGAGGTGAAGAAGTGAAGTTAACACAGCGCACTTTAACTTGTTGCACAATGGCTTCAGGCTCGACAGAAGCTGACACAACTGAAAGTCTAATACCAAAGAGGGGCAGCACACCAGTTGTGTGAAAAGATGCTGCTCAAAGTCAGGTACCCTGCAAAACGTGCTTTGCTACTGTTGCTACGACGCGAGGTAACACTACAAACCTTGAGCATTAAAAAAAACACCACAAAGCCTCGTATGATATTTGTAAGGCTTAGGCTCCTGCGGGTAGGCTCCTTCGAGCTCTGCGGGACGGAGGGGACTCCCGAGAGCGAGTTCGGGGTCGAGGACTCCGAGGAGGAGGAGCAGGAGGACGACGAGGAAGGCTACCCTCCCTCGTTGTGCGACGCCTCCACCGTCTACTACGGAGAGGAGGGGGAGGAAGCCTACCCCCCGTCGGTGAGCGAGGCTTCCCCCGTCGACCACGGCGAGGAGGAGAGGGAGGAGTCGGAGGAAGATGACTACCTCCCTCCGCCCGTGGGTTCCACTCCTACCGTAGAGGAGGGCGGGGAGGAGGAGGACTACCCTCCGTTGGGGTGCTCCACACCCACCGCTGACTACGGTGAGTCGGAGGACGACTCCTATACGGAGGAGGAGGAGGACAGTCCGCCGTCCTCGGAGAGATCCGTTGGGACCGTTAAGGGGAGTGCAGAGAGCCGTAAACCCTCCGATCGCTCCGGCGAGAGCGCAATGGACTACTCCCGGGGTGGCAGCCCGGAGCAGTCCATGGAGTGGAGCCGGGTGAAGGAGGAAGACATGGACATTGACGAGGAAACCCCAAACGGCCCGCACGGGGCGTCCGCCAGTAGCGGTGCACCAGGCGCGCAAGCCAGTCGCGGTGCACCAGGCGCACAAGCCAGCCGCGCTGCTCCCAGCGGAGGCTTCGCAGCGAAGCCTGGCGGAGGACCGACCACTGCGGCTCCCGATCTCTCTCCCCTCTTATCTCTACTCCTGGCGCGCAGCCTGGCGCCTGTTATGTGTTTGTCTGTGCCAGTGTTCGTCAGTCTTCCCGTGTGTTTGCCAAACCCCCTGTTCCCGTTTGTGCCTCTTTGTGTGAATATGCCAGTCTGTGTGTTTGTTTCTGTCCCGTTCAGTGTGTCTAACGTCTTTTCCCCCGTCTTCCTAGGGAGGGTGTGCTAGGCGATTCGTAACGGACGCTTCGCCAAGGGCGGTCACCTCCCAGACGCAGGACTGAGCGCGTCGGATCCGCCCATCGTCGTGGGTTCGGGGCACTCGGTCCTGTTGGCACCCCGGGACGGGTAGTGCCCTTGGAGGGGGCGTCTGTCACGTTGAGGACCCCGGCCCCTCCCTTTTGGGCGTGTGTAAACATTGTCCACGTGCTTTGTCTGCGTCAGTGGATATTCATGGTTGGGGTTTTGTCATGTGATTAATAAGTCTCACCTGTGAATCGTCTCGTGATCACGTGGGGATAATATGGTTTGTCTATTTAATGTGCCCTCGCGCAGTGTCCTGTGCTCGTCGTTGTCTACAGTCTACACGTTGCTGTGTGAGTGTTTCTGTTCTCCGTGCGCTATTGCGCAATATCTGTTAATTAAAGTGACGTCTGTTACGCAAAGCAAGGATCCCGTGTCTCATCCTTCGCCACGAGCCGCGCGTCACAGGAATCAATGTAATTTTAAATGAACTTGTGCTGGCAAAATAATGACATGTTCACAGTAGACAAATAATAATAATAATAATAACAACAAATATAGCCACAAGCGGCGATTGCGGGTTCACACACAAAAAGGCAAAAAAGTCCAAAGGCCAATTGAAAAATTATTCATTTGAGGTAATAAAGGCCCAAAAGATCAAAACAAATTGTATTGGCAAAATTATTCAGATCATAGAAGTAAATCACATGCTGTGATTAGCTTTGTGTGTATGTGTGTTTTTTCATGTAAGCAGTAATTGCTTCTTGAGGCTTTTTTGTTTGGCTTGAGCCAGTACATAAAACAGAGGAGCAAAGCCATATAATGAGATTAGAACTATAGATTTCTAGAGAAATCTGGTGTGAGATGATTCTAGTATTTTCCAAGTTTTTAAATCTACTTAATGAAGAGTAATATGAATTTACTTCATTCATAAAGAGAACACCACTTACTGTAGTGAATGTGGTATTTTGCTAAAAGTACAACTACATTTATGGCATCAGAGAAATTCGAACTTAAGTTTTACACATAAAGTAAATTGGTATCAAAAGAAAGAATGTTAAGTTTGACATTAATCCAGTTTCTAGTGTCCATGCAAAAACGTTGTGAACATTGACATGAAAAAACAAATGCTCCTGGAATTCATCTTCTGACTTACAAAATGTACATGAATTAGTGCTGGGCAGTATACCGGTTCCCACCGAAAACTGGTGTTTATTTTTGTTATCATAAGAATTTTTCATAAACTGGCCACACCGGTATTAATAGCCTTCTGTAATGTCTGTAATGCAGCATGGTCGTGAATTGTTTCTCAAGGGACGCTTTTTATTACTTCACCAGTAAGCACAGATGCAACAGAGCGCAAATCTAGCTTGCTGAAAACGAGGGACGTTCTGAACCACAAATTCTACCAAACATTGAAGTAAAAGATGATGCCTCAAAGAAACTTTTGCCAAAGAAAGGAGCCGTGTCTGTTGTCGGGAAGTACCGTATTTTCTCGACTATACAGTGCACCTCAATATAAGCTGCACCTACAATGTTTAAAAAAAAAGGGAAATGTTTAAGCCACACCGGGCTAAAAGCCACATATATCTACTGAACTGAATACATTTAACTGAACTGATCAGTTTCTGAACGGTGTCTATAGCATTTCATGTGCGACAGTTTTGGCTTTCAGCCGGTGTTGTGGCGAATTCCGACTCCCCTCGTTTATCCGCATAAAGACAATACAGATTATATTGTCGATTTACGTTTCTATGCATAAATAAGAGCTAGACTTTAATTATCCATCACAGCAAACGGCATTATCTATGTCCAAAGCCACACTGGCTCAAGGGTGTTAAATATTTTTAATAAAATACACACTGGCTATACCGAAGTTCACCTCTGACCACGACTTCGCAGTATTACAGCAGTATTATGTCTAAATATCTAGTTAGGACAAAACTAGAGTGCTCAATGAACTAAGTTATAATCACTGTAACTCCCGAATATCATCTGTAGCGTCTTTATGCGTGTGCAAACGAGGGGACTCTAAATTTGGCACAACACGTTCGTCTGAAAAAATGTCTCCGTCGTGCCTGCAGCTTGCATGTGCTAAATGAAAATGAGCACTTCTTGATTTACAACTTTGTCCTACCACCTGATTAACTTTATGCTCCACCCCTGACGGGTGAAGAAACATCTACAGAAAAGCCGCACCTCATTATAAGTCGCATGGTTCAAAGTGGGAGGGAAAATACGGGTAGCAATCGCAATCGCGGTGGCTCCGCTGTGGCGTGTCAAGGTCGCGTTATGTTTGCAGGGTTCATCCAACTTTACAAGGTGGAATTTAAGCACATGTACGGCACTTTCAAGGTCCATTTTCAATATTTTCCAGCACCTTCAGCTTAATTAAGTTACATATTTATACAAATACACATATGGTCGAAATGATTCGAAATAATCCCCTTTTTATCACATTAAAAGAGATTTAAAAAATAAAAGGTTTTGTATTTTTACTTCAACTGTTATGCTATATCAGGGGTGGCCAACCCGCGGCTCGCGAGCCGCATGCGGCTCTTTGCCTGGTTTCATGCAGCTCCCCAGCCGGTCCGGGCGACACACTGCACAAACAGGGCGACACACTGCTACATTTTCGTGGTGCGCGGTTAGTTTACAAGCCTAGCGAGCCGCTAATACTTTTTAAACCGGCGTAGTGGAAAACACGCATTTGACTGTCTTCACAGCTAATAATTTAGGGCGTACTCACACTAGGCACGGTTTGCTGGTTCCGTGCTGGGGCCCGGTTATCCCCCCTCCCCACTCCCCCTCTGGCCTGCACTCACACTGCCTTCATCAACCCGGCCCGAGCACGCTTACGTCATCACAACGCCGCTTTATTTGGAAAAAAGCGCGCTCGCACAACACTATAGAGTTCACGATTCTCTTTTTATTGTATTTTTGGAGTCGTTTTGGGAGTGCAGAAACACGGTGCAAGCACAGATTTATCGATAATTTAACACAACGATTGTCTGCTAATCGCTTTGCCGCTATGTGACTGTTTAACGTGAGCGTCGCATCACTAACGTCATGTTTGAGTTCCAGCGAAATGAACCAATCACACGAGGCACCAAGCGGGCCCGGGCACGGATAGCGCTCACACTAGAAGCGAACCGTGCCCGAGTCCACATGAATCGTGCCCTGGCCCACCTCTTCAAAGCGGGCCCGAGCACGGTTAACTGATCCGGGCCCGGGCACGGTTGGAGCGCTCACACTAGCCAAACGAACCGTGCTTCGGCAGGCAACCGTGCCCGGGCCCGGATCACAGAGCCTAGTGTGAGTACGCCCTTACACTCGCCACCCCCCGCTCAACAGATTACACTCGCCCATGTACGATGTGGCTCTTTGCCGTAACGCAGTAAGAAAAGTGGCTCTTGGTCTATGACGGGTTGGCCACCCCTGTGCTATATGATTCATTCACTAGTGGTACCATTTGAAAACTGATCATATGAGCAAATCTGTATTACATGTCATGTAATACTGTAGCGTCTGTCCAAAGGGGGACGGCGCTACTTCCCATGAGCCCCTACGGCTCCGGTATTGGTTCCTTTTATGTGTAATGTTGGTACATGTATTTATTAGTTATGTATTTGGTTATGTGTGTTATGTAGCTTGAGTCCTCCCTTATTGGTTTATGTAGTAATACTGTATGAGTGGTTCCCTGCCGTGTGTGTGATGTCCTGTTGTTAATGTCATTCCCTCATGTGCTGTTTGAGTCTGTTCTGCGTGATCACGGCTTCATGCGTGATTATGTCGTTAAGGCAATTTAAATAAAACAGCCTCGTTGTGTTAAAATGGATCGGTTTCCTGCTTCTTCTTCCTACACCACGCCACAATACTTAGGTGGAGACATTTTTCTAACAGTGGAATAGGGTACTCGACCACTCTACTGCAGTAATTATTAGACCCGTGCAGATTATCGTAATCAATGCAGTTAACACATCACGCATGGGGGGAAAAACCGTCAAATACCGTGAAACCGATATAATTTTGAAAAATACCGTGATATAGAATTTTGGTCATACCGCCCAGCACTAACATGAATCCACATTAAGTTTAAATCTTTCAAGAAACATGGCTACAGGATATATCTTATTTAGTCTTTTGAAATGAGTCTCTTTTACTTTAGAAGATATGGGCCATTTGACAAGCCATTGTGGTTTTATAATTTGTATTAGGATGTTTCTTGAAAGAATCTCTATTATATCTTATGCCTCATACCATCAGTGATAATCTTTTTATTACACTTGAAGTCTAAGTTACAGTCATTCACTTTTAACATGGGCATCGAAACAGTCAACTCTGAATATGAAATTACATTTTTGATTCATTGAATCAATGCTAAAGGAATCACTTTGCAGATTTTCTTAAAATCTTTATAACCATCATATCAGATCTTATTTTTCAAAAAAAGGATGAGAAATTTAAAACATCATGACAATATTTTCATAGCAATCTTTTCCAAATATTGGCTTCCTACCAACTGTGCCCTATTATTCCTTGACTGCGGTCTTCATCCATGTGAAATTTCAAACCCCCTAAAATATTCAAGGACCTTCAAGGACGGCTGTCTTTTATGCCTGTTTTCAAAAAACTTTTCAGGGCCTTGAACTTTTTTTTTCAGATTCACAAACTTTCAAGGATTTCAAGGACCCGTGGGAACCCTGTGTGCGTGTGCATGTGTGTTTGTGTGTGTAGTTCTGTGTGTGTGTGTGTGTGTTTACCCGGGGTGGTCCCCTCCAGCTCCACTTCCTCCAGCAGGCAGGTGTTGGGCAGGTAGCAGTTGAGCTGGTTCAGGTGCTCCAGCAGTGTGAGCAGGTGAGGGAGGAGGGGCTTCACCACAGCCAGGGGCAGCAGCACCAGAGAGTACATCACCTGACACAGGAGGCTACCTGCTACTGAACCAAACAGCACCGCTATACCACACACACACACACACACACACACACACACACACACACACACACACACACACACACACACACACACACAGTACATCACCTGACACAGGAGGCTACCTGCTACTGAACCAAACAGCACCGCTATACCACACACACACACACACACACACACACACACACACACACACACACACACACACACAGTACATCACCTGACACAGGAGACTACCTGCTACTGAACCAAACAGCACCGCTATACCACACACACACACACACACACACACACACACACACACAGTACATCACCTGACACAGGAGGCTACCTGCTACTGAACCAAACAGCACCGCTATACCACACACACACACACACACACACACACACACACACACACAGTACATCACCTGACACAGGAGGCTACCTGCTACTGAACCAAACAGCACCGCTATACCACACACACACACACACACACACACACACACACACACACACACACACACACACACACACACACACACACACACAGTACATCACCTGACACAGGAGGCTACCTGCTACTGAACCAAACAGCACCGCTATACCACACACACACACACACACACACACACACACACACACACACACACACACACAGTACATCACCTGACACAGGAGGCTACCTGCTACTGAACCAAACAGCACTGCTGCTATACCACACACACACACAGTACATCACCTGACACAGGAGGCTACCTGCTACTGAACCAAACAGCACCGCTATACCACACACACACACACACACACACACACACACACACACACACACACACACACACACACACACACACACACACACAGTACATCACCTGACACAGGAGGCTACCTGCTACTGAACCAAACAGCACCGCTATACCACACACACACACACACACACACACACACACACACACACACACACAGTACATCACCTGACACAGGAGGCTACCTGCTACTGAACCAAACAGCACCGCTATACCACACACACACACACACACACACACACACACACACACACACAGTACATCACCTGACACAGGAGGCTACCTGCTACTGAACCAAACAGCACTGCTGCTATACCACACACACACACAGTACATCACCTGACACAGGAGACTACCTGCTACTGAACCAAACAGCACCGCTATACCACACACACACACACACACACACACACACACACACACACACACACACACACACACACACACACACACACACACACACAGTACATCACCTGACACAGGAGGCTACCTGCTACTGAACCAAACAGCACTGCTATACCACACACACACACACACACACACACACACACACACACACACACAGTACATCACCTGACACAGGAGGCTACCTGCTACTGAACCAAACAGCACTGCTATACCACACACACACACACACACACACACACACACACACACACACACACACACACACACAGTGTCTGCACAGGTAGTCTTACTGTGTAGTTTATTGATGACCTGCGTGTCCCGCGAGCTCTCCTCCAGCAGAGTGCAGGACCTCCTGAACGTCTCACTAGCACAAGGCAGCAGCAGACACAAGTGCTTGTGCAGCAGCATCACGCTGCTGTCGTCCTGCACACACACCAACTAACACGAATGATGCAAACGCTTGGAGAAGATGCTAATGTGTCTGCAGAGTCATGATCTCTTGAAGGTCAGTGTCACTGTTCAAAGTATTAAATTAATTAAATCAACTACTTCTCAGGAGAAGCAGCGGTGTGATGTGTAGTGTAGACGTAGCGGTGTGACTAAATCAGTGCTAGTGAAGACGTAGAGGTGTGACTGTACCTCTGTGCTAGTGTAGACGTAGCGGTGTGACTGTAACTCTGTGCTAGGGTAGTTGTAGTGGTGTGACTGTACCTCAGTGCTAGTGTAGATGTAGCGGTGTGACTGTACCTCAGTGCTAGTGTAGACGTAGCGGTGTGACTGTACCTCAGTGCTAGTGTAGTCGTAGCGGTGTGACTGTACCTCAGTGCTAGTGTAGTCGTAGCGGTGTGACTGTAACTCAGTGCTAGTGTAGTCGTAGCGGTGTGACTGTAACTCAGTGCTAGTGTAGACGTAGCGGTGTGACTGTAACTCAGTGCTAGTGTAGACGTAGCGGTGTGACTGTACCTCAGTGCTAGTGTAGACGTAGCGGTGTGACTGTAACTCAGTGCTAGTGTAGACGTAGCGGTGTGACTGTACCTCAGTGCTAGTGTAGACATAGCGGTGTGACTGTAACTCAGTGCTAGTGTAGACGTAGCGGTGTGACTGTACCTCAGTGCTAGTGTAGACGTAGCTGTGTGACTGTACCTCAGTGCTAGTGTAGACGTAGCGGTGTGACTGTACCTCAGTGCTAGTGTAGACATAGCGGTGTGACTGTACCTCAGTGCTAGTGTAGACGTAGCTGTGTGACTGTACCTCAGTGCTAGTGTAGACGTAGCAGTGTGACTGTACCTCAGTGCTAGTGTAGACGTAGCGGTGTAACTGTAACTCAGTGCTAGTGTAGACGTAGCGGTGTGACTGTAACTCAGTGCTAGTGTAGACGTAGCGGTGTGACTGTACCTCAGTGCTAGTGTAGACGTAGCGGTGTGACTGTAACTCAGTGCTAGTGTAGACGTAGCGGTGTGACTGTACCTCAGAGCCCGTGTAGATGTAACAATGGGCCAGCAGGTGTCTGTGCAGAGCTGACAGCAGATGGTGGAAGTGAGATGGGGCCTCGGTCTGTTTCTGCGTAGAGACCGCCTGCTGCTTGTCACTGTTCTTCTCCAGCTCACCAAAGGCACGTTCCTACACACACACACCCACACACACACACACACACACACACACACACACACACACACCAAAACGAGGCCAAATTCATTCACATGCACGCATGATCCTGCTACCCAAACACAGCCCAACTGGGAGGACACCCCCCCATCACTGGCCACCTGACGGATTACCCTGGAGTGGTGCTTTGTGGATCAATGGGCCAGATACCATTTTGCCATTCGATCACTGAATCTAAATACTCCATGGAAACATATCCAGTCCATACTAACAAACCCAGAGCTCTTTGTCAGGACTTCAGACTGACCGTGTAGAATCCAATGCTTAGCAGGAGGGTCTTGAGCAGGACTTCAGCCAGGTGGAGGTGGTCCGGGGCCTCTGTGCTGGAGGTGGAGGGGATCACAGGTCTGTCTGGCGTGGGGGGCAGGCCGAACCCTGCACCCAGCTCCCCCGGAGAGCTGTACCCCAGCAGACATGCCACGTGACCCTGCTCCTGAAGACTGTTCAGCACCATGTCTAACTGCAGACGCTGGAGGAGAGAGAGACAGAGAGACAGAGAGAGAGAGAGCACACAGATAGAAGTTAGCAGGGCTGGAGATGATGAAGGAGGAGGGGGAGGAGGAGGAGGATGAGGAAGAGGATGATGCTAAAAATGTAAAACAGTAGTCTGGGGCTCCTGAGTGACGCATCAGAAAACAGTGTGTGCACCTGTGTAAGGGTGTGTGTGTGTGTACGGTTGTGTAAAGGTGTGTGTGTGCTTGTGTATGAGTGTGCGTGGTTGCGTAAGGGTGTGTGTGTGTAGTTGTGTAAGGGTGTGTGTGATTGGCTGTATGGTTAGGGTATGGTTGTGTAAGGGTGTGTGTGTGCTGTGTGGTTGTGTAAGGGTGTGTGTGTGCTGTGTGGTTGTGTAAGGGTGTGTGTGTGCTGTGTGGTTGTGTAAGGGTGTGTGTGTGCTGTGTGGTTGCGTAAGGGTGTGTGTGTGCTGTGTGGTTGCGTAAGGGTGTGTGTGTGATGTGTGTGTTTGTGTAAGGGTGTGTGTGTGATGTGTGTGTGTGTGTGCTGGGTGGTTGTGTAAAAGTGTGTGTGATTGGCTGTGTGGTTGTGTAAGGATGTGTGTGCTGGGTGGTTGTGTAAGAGTGCGTGCGATTGGCTGTGTGGTTGTGTAAGGATGTGTGTGCTGGGTGGTTGTGTAAGAGTGTGTGTGATTGGCTGTGTGGTTGTGTAAGAATCTGTGTGTGCTGGGTGGTTGTGTAAATGTGCGTGTGATTGGCTGTGTGGTTGTGTAAGAATCTGTGTGTGCTGGGTGGTTGTGTAAGAGTGCGTGTGATTGGCTGTGTGGTTGTGTGTGCTGGGTGGTTGTGTAAGAGTGCGTGCGATTGGCTGCGTGGTTGTGTAAGAGTGCGTGTGATTGGCTGCGTGGTTGTGTAAGAGTGCGTGTGATTGGCTGCATGTGTCAGTGGAAGCATGCGGCAGCTGTGATGGGGGAGGTGCGGGAACTGGACACGGCTAAGAGGAGGAGGAAATGAAATCACCACAACAACAACAAAACTAGTCAGGGGCGTGGCTAAGAGGCACATACAGTTGTCAGGGGCGTGGCTAAGAGGCACATATAGCATGTGTGTCCAGCTGGCATGCTGACCTCTAACATCCACTCCCATATTTCAACATTTACAGCGTGTGTGTGTGTGTGTGTACCTGTCCTTTAGAGAGACTTTCCCAGCTCTCTGGACCCTGAGGTAGCAGCGAATGTAGCAGTTCTGTTCTCTCCCTGAGAGGCGGTAGCAAGAGAGACGCTCCAATAGACAGAGTGTTCATCACCTCCTACACACACACACACACACACACACACACACACACACACACACACACACACACACACACACACACACACACAGGGATGATATTTTAGCACCAATGAATGACTCATATGTGCTAGGCTGTGAAAATCCAGACCAAACAGACCAACCCATTGTTTTTGAAGTACTAAAATGTAGGTTGTGGGATAATTTCCAGCATTATCCCTTAAACTTAAAACACTTTACACAGCAACTGGATTTTCAAACCAATCTGACAGGCTAAACACCCACTGAAAGACAAAGATTTATTTTTGTGGGAACACAGCTTCCGACCTCCAGCATCATTACATCGTAACCACGTAAAGACCATCGTCGTGTAATCGTCACGTCGTAATCGTCACGTCGTAATCGTCGCGTCGTAATCGTCGCGTCGTAATCGTCGCGTCGTAATCGTCGCGTCGTAATCGTCGCGTCGTAATCGTCGCGTCGTAATCGTCACGTCGTAATCGTCACGTCGTAATCGTCACGTCGTAATCGTCGCGTCGTAATCGTCGCGTCGTAATCGTCGCGTCGTAATCGTCGCGTCGTAATCGTCGCGTCGTAATCGTCGCGTCGTAATCGTCGCGTCGTAATCGTCGCGTCGTAATCGTCGCGTCGTAATCATCACGTCGTAATCATCACATCGTAATCATCACATCGTAATCATCGCGTCGTAATCATCGCGTCGTAATCATCGCGTCGTAATCATCGCGTCGTAATCATCACGTCGTAATCATCACGTCGTAATCATCACGTCGTAATCATCACGTCGTAATCATCACGTCGTAATCATCACGTCGTAATCATCACATCGTAGATTAACAAGTCATTAACGAAAAGGCACATAAACCAAAGGAGAGGGGCGGTGCACGGAGGCGGGGCATGGAGGCGGGGGCAGTGTGGGGGCGGAGCTTGGAGGCGCCGCGTGGAGGAGGAGCAGCTGGCAGCGCACCTGCTGTAAACATTCAGGCACGTTGGAGTCGATGAGTCTGAAGAGGAGGTTGCGGAGGGGCCGGGCTTGGGCTCCCAGAACCGCTGCCCCTGTGGCACCAGCGTGGGCCAGAGACAGGTGGACCGACAGGAGCTTCATGCACAGCAGCACAAACTGGTGATGCTCCCTGGAGAAGAGAGAAAGGACAGAGACACAAGACAATGTTTGGTAGTGCAGGATGGGGCCTGTGTGTGTGTGTGTGTGTGTGTGTGTGTGTGTGTGTGTGTGTGTGTGTGTGTGTGTGTGTGTGCCAGTCTCGACCTTGACTGTGTGTCTGATGGGGATTCTTAACAGCTGTTGCGGAGACCTCTTCAGGGTCAAGGTAAGTTTCTCTGGTCTCACTCCGACTAGCGGTGATGAATGTTCTCACCACACTCACACACAAATGTTCTCCCCCTCAATCAAAGGTGAGTGGAGTGACACTAGTGTGGATGTGAGCCCCGTGTGCTGCGTTGTCTCTGCACGGGTACTGAACACATGCGGGTGGTGTTGGGCAGGGCGGAGCAGACATGCACCACAGCCCCATGTACTGGGAGAACACCGTCAAACAACATGGGTGGGAGCAGAGAGTGGGAGGCACTGTGGAAATGGTGTGTGTGTGACCTCTTTGAGGAGAACGGAGGTGGTGGTGGTGGTGGTGGTGGTGTGTGTGTGTGCGTGTGTGTGTGTGTGTGTCACCTCTTTGAGGAGAACGGAGGTGGTGGTGGTGGTGGTGGTGTGTGTGTGTGTGTGTGTGTGTCACCTCTTTGAGGAGAACGGAGGTGGTGGTGGTGGTGGTGGTGGTGGTGTGTGTGTGTGTGTGTGTGTGTGTGTGTGTGTGTGTGTGTGTGTGTGACCTCTTTGAGGAGAACGGAGGTGGTGGTGGTGTGTGTGTGTGTGTGTGTGTCACCTCTTTGAGGTGAACGGAGGTGGTGGTGTGTCCATGCTGATGTTGTCACAGTAACGCTCCAGGAAGCTACGCAGGAACGTGAACGTGCTTTCTTCCAGGTCAACACAGAAGGGCCTGTGCCACGCCACCAGCTGCCTGCAGAGATGAACACACACGCACCACACACACACACACACACACACACACACACCATACACACACACACACACACACACACTATTAAAACCACTCTACACAGTGTTGATGATCACAGATCTGGCAAATTTGTAATCACTCGGATCCCCAAAGCTGCCTTGTGTGCTGTATCCATTACACAAAGGTCAAGTCATTATGCTAAAATGCTAATGCAGGAAGACAGCTGAACCACAACAGGTCGTGAAATCACAGTAACAGAACCTGCCTAACCCACAACAGGTCATGAAATCACACTAACACAATCTCCCTAAACTACAACAGTTCATGAAATCACACTAACACAATCTCCCTAAACTACAACAGGTCATGAAACTACAACAATTAGTAGCAATGCTGGTTCTGGTAGCAGCAGTTATGTTAGTAGTAGTAGTGGTAGCGCTTGTCCTGGTAGTAGTAATATCACTACCAGGATATTAGTAATATTAGAATACTATACTGTAATATTAATATTAGTGATATCCCTCTCTTCCTCCCACTCTCTTCACTTCTCTCCCTCTTTTTCTCTCTACTTTTCACCATGTCTTTCTATCTTCTCACCCCCTGACTCCTTCCACCCCCCCTCCCCTCTGCGATGTTTACCTGTCTGTGGGGACTGCTGTCCAAGCCAGGCTGTGGGAGGTGCCTGCTGTGATCTGTTGGATTGACAGCCCCTCTAGGCCAATCACTTTTTTAGGCTTGGTGACCGGCGTGGACGTGTGGCCCTGCCCACACTGTCCCATGGCGTTATTTCCCCAGGCGTAGACCTCATTTTCTAAGACAAACCATTTTACAAAAAAACTATTACATTTAATCATCAATGCTGGATGAAACAAGCAGAAACATAATGAGTGAAATCACCGGGCAATAAAACCATTTTAGAAAGTTAGAGTTTATATGGTTTTTTAGTGTGTCAGTGCTACATAATTATATATTATTTATTCCTAATTAACGCTGTTGATATGCTTAACTAGGGCTGGACAATATGGGCAAATTTATATCATGATATATTTATTAATTTCGGTCAATACGATATAATTCCGATATCAATATGAACAATAACAATGGATGTCTGTACCTACAAATGTCTGAAAAATTAATGTTAAGTATATGAACCATCATACTATGAAACTATATTTACTTTTTAAAAATTAAAATTGTACAAATAAGTCAACTTTTTATTTGTATTCAGCCTTCATATATGAACATGAAGCACAACATCACTGTCAAATAAACAAACTCATCGAGAAGCCTCTCGCTGCAGCCTGCAGGAAGGCGGAGTTGGACATCCAACCCGCCCACATCCAACTCCACCCTCTTCTCAAGTCCGAAGCCACGCCCATGTTACGTTCGAAACTCGGACTATTTTTGCTCCCAGTAAACAGAACTTCCAGATTTTAATTAGTTTAACAGATGCCAAGAAAAACACTCACATGTTATTGACCAAAATGTACGTTTTTCTTTATTATCCCACAGTCTTGGAACAATCTTTTTAGATTTTTTTTGAATAGTTTAATTGACAGTTCTGAATATGTACAGGACATACAAATGATTGAAATTACATTACTCTCTTACCCAAAGGTACAGCAATAAAATAAATATTAATGTAGCAGCAGTGGTTGTAAAGTTCCTTTACAACTTTACTAAAACAAGGCACAGGGAAAGGCACATGATAAGACACTGAGCCGTCGTCAGTGTCCCTGGGCTGCGTGGTGGCAACATCATAATGTGCTTAGCCATTAGTCAGAATAGTGTTCATCGTGCCACTCTTGGTCTCTACAACACTGCCATATCACTAGAGTTGCTCAGGTGTGTCGCCATTTGCGAAAGTGGGCTGGGCTGCTTGAGTACACTAAACACCAACATTACTATTACACCCAGTGCTTAATTTGTAAATCAAACGATGCCGGAACGCAAACAGCGGCATGAGACACAGGGTCACTGAGGCCAACAATGTCACCAAATCGCACACAAAACCCAATGCTTAGGCGCACAAATGTCAAAATAACAAGTCAATTCGTATATATATAAATTACTTTTATATATAAATATATAAATTATTTACTTGTGTTTTATAAGTGTTTTAAGTGCAGAAGTGCATTTTAAGTGCATTTTCCAGTACTTTAGCCTAAATTCCAGCACTTTTCAAATCTGAAACACAATACAACATTAAAATTGGTCAGGTAAATGTTCCTTCCCCTGTGTTTGAGGGGTGTTTCTTTATACTACCACATATCGTTTCAGGAGGACACTGCAAAGAATGTGACGCGCGCGAGGTGTGCGGAGGCGCGCTACGGTCACTCACGAAAGTATAACTAGCTTTATAGGGGAGACACGGAAAGGCATCGCTAAAAGGGAGAGCTCTTATGTGATTTAGGAATGTGGATCTTGTGTTTAAAAATGTCTTTTATAGAATTATTTGTTCAATTAATTGGTTCAACGCAGACAGATTTCTTCATAACTTATAATTAGTAGGCTTGAAAGTTACCGGATCGAGGCAGACAGTTCCCGGAACGCACCCTTCAAAATGAAAGAGTTCCCCGATCCTGTTCCGGCAGGATCCGGCTCAAATTAAGCCCTGATTACACCCCTTCTCCATTGCCAACATTATCAACATACCCCTTCTCTATCACCAACATTATCAGTAAACATTACCATTTTAATTGTGTACTTATAGTAGCAGAGTTGCCAACTGTCACGCATTGAGCGTGAGACACACGCATTTGACCGTCTTCACACGCTTTCACGCCACACATCCGATTTCTCACGCCAAAAAAATCCAGTTTATTTACCTCTGATCCACATATATGATTCAATGAGTTACTAGTTCGCTCTGGCGCCAACCACCGGCGATCGATCGATCGATCGCGATATAATACTTAATTTGTGTCCATTTTACATCCCCCCGTCAACATTTTACGTTCGCCACCCAATAAATAAAAATAATGAATAACATACGTG